>NW_026606132.1:3312500-3412500 GCF_029834395.1 Sorex fumeus | reverse complement strand
AGGAAAGAAGTTTCTGCGTTGAGAAACAGGATAAAAGGAAAGTCACAAGGTCGGACGTAATAAACAGAGAAAGTGATAGACATCTTGAATTTCCTGTCTGTCTCAATGTAACATCCTGCAGGCCTTTTAATATTCTGCAGGCTTCAGGCTTAACCACAAGGGAAAAAGCATGCCAAGGACTTAAAAAGCATGCCGGGGCTGAACAACAAGATGAATAGTATGGGAACCTGTGAGATAGTACAGGAGTTAAATAATGTGCTTGCTTTGCAAGAGGCCAATCTGGATTTGATCCCTGGCACTGCATATTATCCTCTGAGAACCACCAGGAGTGATCCCTGCACACAGAGAACAGGAATAAACCCTAAGCATGGTCAGGTATGGCCCAAACACAAACACCCACCTACCCCCCCCCAAAAAAAGATGAAAAATATGACTCCTCACCTCCCTGTTTACAAAGGTATAAAAAGAAAAAGCAGCTTCTCCTCACTAGCAACCAACTCTGACCTCTCCCACTTGCTTCTTTTCTCTCTTCCATCCCCCTTTGAAAGAGAATTTCTGGGTTCTGGCCAACTCCATCTCACCTCTTGCTTTCGATGTTAAGTTACAGGAGACAAAAACTTACCTGGTAAAAAAAGATTGCCACGACTCAGGCTACCCTTTTGAACTTAACATAGTGTCTCAGTGAGGGGCACACCTACACATACATTTATGTAGAAATAGAGATGCTCAATTGCTTAATGAATTAATTTGATTTTTGGTGTTTGGGCCAAGTCTGGTGATGCCCAGGTGTCATTTCTAGCTCTGCATTCAGTTATTACTTCTGAAGGTGCTAGGGTGAACCATACGGGATCCCAGGGATCAAACCTGGGTTGGCCATGTGCAAGACAAGCACCCTACCAGTTGTACTATCTCTCTGGCCTCAGATGCCTATTTGTTTGGTTTTGCTTTATGTTTGGTGGTCACACCTGACAATGTTCAGAACTACTCCTGGATCTGCTCAGCAATTGCTCCTAGTGGTGCGTGGCGGACGATATGGGATGCCAGGGATCTAACCCAGGTTCACTGTGTGCAAGGCAATTACCCTACCCACTGTACTATCTCTCTGGCCCCCAGATGGCTATTTAAAATAATTTTTATTGCATCACAGTGAGATACACAGTTTCAAGGTTGTTAATAATTGAGTTTCAGTCATATAATGTTCCAACATCCATCCCTTCAGCAGTGTACATTTCCCACCACAAGTACGCCCAGTTTCCTTCCTGCCACCCCCCTCTCACACACTGCCCCCTCCCTCTATGGAAGGCACTCTTCTCCTTCTCCTTCTCCTCATTCTCCTTCTTCTCCTTCTTCTTCTCCTTCTCCTTCTCCTTTTTCTCCTTCTCCTCCTCCTTCTCCTCCTCCTCCTTCTCCTCCTCCCCCTTCTCCTCCATCTCCTCCTCCTCCTCCTCCTCCTCCTCCTCCTCCTCCTCCTCCTCCTCCTCCTTCTTCTTCTTCTTCATCTTCTTCTTCTTCTTCTTCTTCTTCTTCTTTCTCCTCCTCTTCTCTCTTTGTCTCTCTATCTCTCTCTGTCTCTGTCTCTCTTCCCTTTTTTCAGATGCCTATTTTAAAGAATTGGCTTTTGCAATTCTGTCTAGCAAGTTGGCCAACTGGAAACTACAACAGGAATCAATGTTATAGTCTTTTAGAAGAGGGATCATAAACAGAATGGCTTGGGTACCACTCCCCAGGGTGCTCAGTAGACTATGCATTGACTGATGTAACCCAGTGCAACATGCATGTAAGGCATGCACTTTAGTTCTTTGAGCAGCTCCCCAGCCCCATGTTGTAGACTTGAGTTTGCCATGTATGACATAAGCTAGTCAGATAATTGTTAGTCTTGCATCAGAACTACTTTGGGAGGTTTGATTTTCAAGCCCATGTTCTCTCTTGAGCATATATCTTGCTTGCTTGCCTCTATGTTTCTTAGTGTGCCTATTTCCACTCTGGAGGAGCTCCTGTCCTCTCTTTTATTTTTTATTGAACCACCATGAGGTACAGCTATAAATCTTTCATGTTTGAGATTCAGCCACAGAATGATCTAACAGCCATCCCTCCACCAGGGCAAACTTTTCACCAACAATGTCCCCATTGTCCCCCCAGCCCATCCCAGTCCTCACCCTGCCTCTATAGCAGACAATTTCTCAGACACTTTCTAATTTTGGGTATTATATTTTGCTTAAAGTTTTCCCACCACCATTCAAGCCTGCCTTCCAGGAGCAGACGCTAAACCATTTATTTTCTATTGCTCATTTTGCATATCATGAGACGTCACATGGCCACTTATGCAACCACTTGCTTCTGAAATTCTAAGATTGTAAATGGTTGGGTTCCAGAGACATCTCTGTGAGGAGCTAATTTATTCTGTGATTCAATTGAGAGTTTCTTGGCCCAGGCTGTTCGTGCGCCAAGAAGGCACCCGGACTCGGGTTGTGAGCGTGACATCCGGCATCAGGAGCAGACAGGGAGCCAAGAAGAGACTGCCTGGCTCTGCTGCCACCACGTGGCTTGGAGGTTTAGTTCTGGAACCCACTTCCCTGGGCCTTGCTTGTGTAAGCTTATGGTCACCGGCATTAAATCTGGAGTAGGCGGGGAGATTGCACTTGCTCCAACTGGGGTGCCCCAGTGAAATGTGGCCCAGAGAAATATCCAGCGCTGTGGTGCCCTCCAAGATTCTCTGCTGCTTTATCTCTGGGCCCGGGCTGTTGGTGCACCAATATGGCACCTGGAGGTGGGTTGTGGGTGTGATACCATATCCTCTCTTAATATGCACTTCTCCCTTTATCTCCCCTCACATCTTTCTAAATAAATGTCAACAAAGAATATCTTGCTTCAATATTTCCCCTCCTCTTGAAATTCTTTTCTGTAAGGGGAAGGTGATGGACCTACAGTGCCTGTGCACACTGGTGGCCAAGATGGGTTGAGGAGAGAAGTAGAAGCACTCTTTTCTCCAGTAAACCTCCCTTGCAACTAAGCCACTGCCAACCATGCATCCAGCAAAAATCTCTAAGGCATTGATGGTGGATTCCAGAATGGGGCTGATTCTGTGTCTCCTCCAAAACCTATCATGGATGTGAAAGGCTGATAGGATTGTTAGGCTTGCTTAATACAGATGCCATGCCCAGCATGTCCTCAAAGGAGAACAGGCCATTGTGGGAGAAAACCCTGCAGATTTGTTCTCAGAAAGGGTTGTGGAAGGGGAAAAGGAAGAGTAGTAAATATTTTTTTAAAAAACTTGGTATACCTCATATTTGATCATAAGGTAGTCAACTAATTGAATGGATGAGGCCAGCCACATTGTCAAGGGTACTCTAAGTGTAATGTAACTGAGTATAGATGTTAACCATGTCTACGAAATACCTTCATAGCAACAACCAAAACTGCAGTTGGATTCAGTGAATGGAAACCATAGCTCACCAAATAGTCTATGTGGTATGTAAGTCATCAAATCCATCGTACTCTAAGAAAAGCATGAGTGAAAGAAGTCAGTTCTGTGAAAGCTCAGTTTCTTCCTGCAACCTTCAACCATTAAAAGATAAGTCATCTTCTTCAGCACTGTTTACAATAGCTAGAATCTGGAAAAAACCTGAGTGCCTGAGAACAGATTACTGGTTAAAGAAACTTTGGTACATCTACACAATGGAGTACTATGTAGCTGTTAGAAAAGATGAAGTCATGAAATTTACATACAAGTGGTACTACATGGAAAGTATCATGCTAAGCGAAAAGATTCAGAAAGAAAGGGAAAGATAGAAAGATTGCATTCATCTGGGGAACATAAAGTAACAAAATAGGAGACTAACACCCAAGAATAGGCTAGATAAGTACCAGAAGGTTTACTCCATGGCTTGGAGGCCAACCGCATGTGCTAGGGGAAAAGGCAGCTCAGATAGAGAAGGGAGCACCAAATAAAGGGTGTTGGGAGGATCCTCCCAGGATGGGAGATGCATGCTAATAGTAGACTATAGACCGAACATGATTGCCACTCAATGCCTCTTTTGCAAACCACAGCACCCAAAAGGTGAGACAAAACAAAATGGAATGACCTGCCACAGAGGCAGGGTGAGATGGGGAGGATGGGTGATGGGAGGGATACTGGGATCAGTGGTGGTGGAGAATGGGCACTGGTGGAGGGATGGGCATTCAATCATTGTATAACTGAAACCCAAGCACAAAAATTTGTAAGTCTACAACTGTACCTCATGGTGTTTCACTAATAATTTTTTAAAAAAGTAAATAAATAAATAAAATAAAATGAAAGAAAAAATTCTGTTCAGAGACAGAAGAAAAGTGTCTGCCATAGGGGCAGGCTGTGGGTTTGAGGGTGGGGAAATGATGGAAGGGAACCTGGGGGACACTAATGCTGGGAAATGTACACTGGTGGAGGGATGGACATTGGAGTACTGTATGACTGAAATCCAATCATGAACAGGTTTGTAAGGGTCTATCTCACAGTGATTCAATAAAAAAATAAAATAAAAAAATATAAGTCATCTTCTTAGAAATAAATTTTCACTTGGCCAATATTAAAAACAAACACATGTTAAAAACCCATTTTCTAGAGAAACTCTTCCTTAGTCTACTTAATAAAAAAATCTCAAGTAGCTATTTAGTTTCCTTATTGCAAGGACTATCATTATTATAAACCTTTTAAATTTTTATTTTATTTTTTAATGTAGGAGTACTGCTATTTATTCAGCCACTGATGAGCTGATTGAATTGTTCATGAAGTCCACCTTACTTTTTTTTTCATTTTTTATAATTTTATTTATTGAATCACCGTGAGAGCAGTTACAAAGCTTTTGGGTTTAAGTCTCAGTCATACAATGAAACACCCATACCTTCACCAGTGCCCATTATCCACCCCCAACAACCCAGTATACCCCCATCCCACACCCTCCCTCTACCTGTGAGGCAGATGATTTCCACATTACTCTCTCTCTACTTTGATCACATTCAATATTTTCACACCAGACCCACCATTATTATTTGAGATTTTACCCCAACACTCAGATCTGCTGAAAAGGCAATAGTAGACAATTTGCTCTCTATTGCTGGTTATGAATAACATGATGTCGCGTGGCTGCAGTAGTGGCCGCACGATTTTGAAATTCCAAAATTTTAACACTTAAATCTGGAGGGATTTCTGCCAAAACCTGCTGGGTTCTGAGATTTGCTCCTGAGTCTCTGGGATCATGGCCGTTAAGCAGCTTGATCAGGAGCCAGAAAGGCTGTTCATGGGCAATGACTTGGGGTCTCGTTGGGGTGGGGAGGACAGGACCGGCTCCACCCCCATCCCGTGAGGCCCAAAATGTCTCGTCACTGTGGGCCAAAACCTGACTGTCCAATGGCTTCTGGAGGATGGCGGCCACCGGGCCGCCTGGGGGAAGCAGGTGGAGGGACAACACCCTTTCCCCCTGGGGTGGCCTGGAGACAGTAACCAACTGTGGATTCTGGATGCATTTCTGTCAAAAGCTGCGGGATTTTGAGATTTGTTTGTGTCTCTGGGATCATGGCCGTTAAGCAGCTTGATCAGGAGCCAGAGAGGCCGTTCATAGGTGATGACTTGGGGTCTCGTTGGAGTGGGAAGGACAGGACTGGCTCCACCCCCATCCTGTGAAGCCCTGTGTGTCTCGTCACTGCCGTCTCAAACCTGACTGTACAGTGGCTTCTGGAGGATGGTGGCCACTGGGCCGCCAGGGGGAACAGGCCAAGGCACAAAACCTATTGCCACCTGGGTTGGCACAGCACTGGTAACCTACTGCAGGGACCAGACGCATTTCTGCCAAAAGCCACTGAGTTTCGAGATTTGTTTCTGAGTCTCTGGGATCACGGCCATTAAGCAGCTTGATCAGGAACCAGAGAGGCCGTTCGTGGGCGATGACTTGGGGTCTCGTTGGGACGGGGAGGACAGGACTGGCTCCACCCCCATCCCGGGAGGCCCAACAAGTTTCGTCACTGCAGGCCCAAGCCTGACTGTCCAATGGCCTCTGGAGGATGACGGCCAACGAGCCGCCAAGGGGGAGCAGGCAGAGTGACAACACCCTTTCTCCCCTGGGGTGGCCCGGCGACAGTAACCTACTGTGGGGTCCGGATGCATTTCTGCCAAAAGCCACTGGGTTTCAAGATTTGTTTCTGAGTCTCTGGGATCATGGCCATTAAGCAGCTAGATCAGGAGCCAGAGAGGCCGTTTGTCGGCGATTACTTGGGGTCTCGTTGGGGTGGGGAGGACAGGAACGGCTCCACCCCCATCCCATGAGGCCCCAAATGTCTCGTCACTGCGGGCCCAAACCTGACTGTCAAATGGCCTCTGGAGGATGGCGGCCACTGAGCTGCCTGGGGGAAGCAGGTGGAGGGACAACACTCTTTTCCCCCTGGGTGGCCTGGGGACAGTAACCTACTGCGGGGTCCAGACGCATTTCTGCCAAAAACCACTGGATTTTGAGATTTGTTTGTGTCTCTGGGATCATGGCCGTTAGGCAGCTTGATCAGGAGCCAGAGAGGCCATTCGTGGGCGACGACTTGGAGTCTCATTGGGGTGGGGAGGACAGGACCAGCTCCACCCCCATCCCATGAGGCCCAAAATGTCTCATCACTGCGGGTCCAAATCTAACTGTCCAGTGGCCCCTGGAGGATAGCGGCCACCAGGCCGCCAGGGGGAAGAGGCCAAGGCACAAAACCTATTCCCACCTGAGTTAGCCCAGCACCGGTAACCTACTGCAGGGATTGGACGCATTTCTGCCAAAAGCCGCTGGGTTTCGAGATTTTTTTTCTGAGTCTCTGGGATCATGGCCGTTAAGCAGTTCAATCAGGAACCAGAGAGGCCATGCCTCCAATTATATAGCTGAGCCAGAGGTGGTTTGTGGGTGTGTCTCCCACATACCAACTTTTGGCCATTTCCTTTCTTGGTAAACTTTGCCCTAAGTTTTTGGGATTTGGCCAAAGGCACAGCAGCAATTTGGGGGTATCTGGAAGTCTGAAGGCACCATCAGGCTGCTGATGCACTCGCCTCACAGGTATAGATTGACCTGCTGGCGGCACCATACCCCCCTTTTTTATTTTTTTGCAACATAAAATCTACTATGTAAAATTAGCAAGGTTCCAAGCATGGAATTTTTCATCTGATAGTCACTCCTAATTTTTCTCACTTTAATTCTACATCTGTGTGTTATCACTTAACTCTGATGCCTCTCTCTGGTACCTCTGGAGTTCTTTCTGCAGTGGTAGCACCTATAGAGTTCATAATCAATGTTATCAATGAAAACACATTATTTCTTTGTCTTTTCTGAACATCTCAAATGTTCCTGTCACAGAAATTCAAGATAAATATATAGGTAAGTAGGCAAAAGGAGTTGGCCATTGATATTGTATTGGCCTTTTAAGAATATTTGGGATTACTGGCCAGAGAGAGAGCTCAAGGGGTAAAGTGCTGTGCTTGTTTTGCATGTGGTCCACCCTGGTTTAATCTCTGAAACCAAATATGGTTCCTCAAGGACAGCCAGGTGTAATTTCTGAGCACAAAAACCAAGAATATACCCTGACCACCACAGGAATGACCCTACTCCACCTGTCCAAAAATAGGTTATAGATAAGAATTCAGCAAACTGTGGTCTGTGACCTAAATGTGAGATGTATGTGTACATAAAATAAATATATAAAATGTGTATATAAAATCAGAACAGAGGAATGCTATTTCATTCACATATTTTCTAGCTACACCATTTTGCACCCTATTGCTTCCAGAGCATTAATGAATATAACCACAGAGGTTTCCTGAACACCACAGAAAGAACCTTGGAGGTCTCTGAGCACTAGTATGGCTGCCCGGGCTAGTCCATGGTGATCCCTAGTACTTCAGGGTCCAAGCAGCACTGCAATCTCTGGCCCTTGTATTCAACCTTCTAGCCTGGTTGGCCAAACATTAGAGCAAAGTAGCTTTGGACCCCTTGAGCAATGCTTAGAAACCCCAACCCCCGTCCCCCAAAATTCCTAGATATTTTAATATATTTACTATATTTATCTTTAAATTTTGGCAAATTTAAAATTTTCTCTGCCTTGTTCTCCAAAGAAAAAGAACAAGGCAGAGTCTCCTGGCCCTGCGCCTGACTGTCCTCACTGGGGCCCCTTGGAAGAGGGTGGGTTGAGTTTCCCTCTCCGCCCTGAGCAGAACCCCGACAGCTGAAGACCTCCGGAACCCAGCCAAAGCCATGCTGAGACCACTCTCCACACGCTTGGACGAGGAACCGGCAGAGGAACCCAGATGTGTGGGACCCGGGGCTGAGATCTCCAAGCCTGCTCGGTTTGGGACTGGGCCTCCGCCACCCAGCTCCCCCACCTTCCAGTAGCTAGACAGTTACACCCACCAACTGCCATGTAACCCCATCAACGGCCAGGATCCAGAGACCAAGCTCCTGGAAGAGAACAAGGCAGAGTCTCCTGCCCCCAAGCAGAACCCTGACAGCTGAAGACCCAGCCAAAGCCATGCTGAGACCACTCTCCACACGCTTGGATAGGCACTGGCAAAGGAACCCAGGTGTGCGGGACCCGGGGCTGAGATCTCCAAGCCTGCTCGGTTTGGGACTGGGCCTCTGCCACCCAGCTCCCCCACCTTCCAGTAGCTAGACAGTTACACCTACCAACTGCCGTGTAACCCCATCAACAGCCAGGACACAGAGACTCTAAAACCAAACTCCCAGAAGCATGACCTCTTATTCTCTAGTTCTCACTCTCAGAGAACCTGGCAGGCTACTGGGAGTATCATACCCGTCTATATGCCTGACTAGGAACACCTGTAAAGGTGATTAGAGGCTGCCCCAAAAGCTTTCATCCCTCTTAGAGAGCCTGGCAAGCTACCAAGAGTATCCCGCCCACACAGCAGAGCCTGACAAGCTACCTGTGGCGTACTCGATATGTCAAAAAGAGTAACAATGAATGGTCCTCATTCCCCTGACGACCCTGAAGGAGCCCCCAATATGTCATAGGGCTACACTACACGTGACAGGGACGAAGGAGACATTACTGGGCCCGCTCGAGCACATCAATGAACAACGGGGTGATAGTGATAGTGATAGTTTAAAATTTCATGAAATGCATTTCTTAAAGTGCTTGAAATTTGGCATTAGGAAGACATCATTTTAAATTTAGCATTAGGAAGACATCATCTGATAAAAGGAAAAAGCCCAAGGAAAATACAATACTTCAGTATTAATGGAGTCAGATGTTTATAACAAATTTTAGCCTAGGGAAGAAATGAGCTTTCTATTTTGGGTAAAATACTTTATATGTTTTATTTTAAAAAATTGGAGGGGGGATGCTGAGGCGATAGCACAGCAGGTAGGGCGTTTGCCTTGCAAGCAGCTGACCTGGGTTCAATTCCCAGCATCCCATATGGTCCCCCGAGCACCACCAGGAGTAATTTCTGAGTGCTTGAGCCAGGAGTAACCCCTGTGCATCACCGGATGAGACCCAAAAAGCAAAAAACAAATTATTTTTTAATTTTTTATTTTAGTGAATCACTGATGCCTTCTGGGGCTTGGAGTTCCCTTGGATGCATTCCTGAGGCTTGCGAGCCCCCCCTTTTGGCCAGGCGCTCCGAGGGAGCCTTAGCCAGGGAGCTTCTTTTCTTAAATACAAAGCTAAATCACCAACCAGGTACAACCCAGACTGTCCGTATCATATTGACACAGCCTATTGGGCCCTCCTGATATTCATTGCCCAGGCAAGTGTGGATGGGGAAAGACCTTAGATAGCACCATAGAGACAAGGGCGGGTTGTGGTCACCAGGCTGAGGAGGGCACCCAGACCTGTCTCCGTTCACAATGGCCCAGGCGCAGAGGACCAAGAGGACCTAGGACAAGGCGTGGTGGGAGGGTCACAGTGCAAGTGAGAACTGCACCTTAGTCTGTATCCATGCCCCTGCAACCCACATCCCCTGTCTTCTGGGCCTTTCCTGGAGGCTGTGCCCCCCTGAGTGCACGGCATTCTCCTGGCAGGAAAGATGGCAGGTGGGTAGGGCAGAGCCTAGACCTGAGGTTGGTCACCTTCAACCAACCCAGAGGAGAAGGGACGACAGTTGGAGAAGGTAAGTAATTTCTGGTCCCACTACAAAACCTTACTTTTGAGTAGAGTGCCATCCACATCTCTCCTGCAAAAAACAAAACAAAACACAACTGTTTCACTGGCTTCATGTCTTAGACACATGTAAATTGTTTTCTTGGGGCTTTTTTTCCTTAAAAAGTTTTTAAAGGGCTGGAGAGATAGCACAGCAGGTAGGGAGTTTGCCTTGCACGCGGCAGACCCAGGTTCAATTCCCAGCATCCCATAGGGTCCCCTGAGCACCACCAGGAGTAACTCCTGAGTGCAGAGCCAGGAGTAACCCCTGTGCATCGCCGGGTGTGACACAAAAAGCAAAAAAAAGGTTTTTTTAGGAGCTGGAGCTATAGTAGGGCGTTTGCCTTGCACGTGGCCGACCTGGGTTTGATTCCCAGCATCACATATGGTCCCCCGAGCACTGCCAGGAGTATTTCCTGAGTCCAAAGCCAGGAGTAACCCCTGTGCATCGCCACGTGTGACCCAAAAAGCAAAAGAAAAAAGTTTTTTAATTACTTTTCTAAAATAAATTCCGTGTTCACATTTCTATAAAGAACTGTTTCCCAGTTTGGGGAAAGCCTGTCTCCTCCCTGTGATTCCCTGCCCTGAAGCTTGGACTACCCTGGGAGTTGAGGCCATGAAAGAGGGCCTCTGTGGGCTGGTCCTGGTCATGGTCTCTAGTTAGCAAGCTTTCTAGAAAGCAGGGGACGAACTGCACACCTGTTTAAAAACAAGACTCATACACTTAATTGTCAACCTTGTAGATAACTAAAGGAAATAAGAGCTTGAAAGCATCCCATCCAGGACTTGGGAGGGGGTGTCCAGTGCCCCGAGGTTAGGGAGTGGAGACCCAGCCCACCCCTGTAGCAGTCAGCTGAGGCCCCACTGCCTACCTCAGATCAGACTCCTTAAAACCTGCCTGTGTCTTGGAGTGCTTGCACCAGAAGCACAAACTTTCAACTTTCATGCAAAAAAGATACAAAAGTAACTAGGACTGGGGGCTGGAGCTATAGCACAGCCAGTAGGGCTTTACCTTGCTGGAGGCTGACCCAGGCTCTATTCCCAGCATCCCATATGGTCCCCCCCAGCACTGCCAGGAGTAATTTCTGAGTGCATGAACCAGGAATAACCCCGTGGGGGGGGCGTGGAAGGAGGAAAACTGGGGACATTAGCTGTGGGAAATGTACACTGGTGAAGGGACGGGTGCTGGAACATTGTAAGCCTGAAACCCAATCATGGACAACTTTGTCATTGTTTCTATCATGGTGATTTAATAAAACATTTTTTTTTAAGTTTTGGTGATGTAAGGCCATCTGTTCCAGTCCACCTCAGGAACCTGCAATAGATATTTAAATATTACAGAGAAAAGACATCTTAATATACTTTTTGAAAACATCTAAAGAATCTGCTAAGCAAGTTACTTTTTTAACACACCTATGTGTAAAAAAAATCGATTCCCTTTGAGGGGAACTTTGTCCATGGCCAGGTCAATGTTTCAGCCAGGGGTGTGCCTCCAGGGACTCGCGACTGCGGTCCCCATAGTCATACAGCAGCTCCTCCCCGGCCTGGATGTCGCGGGAGGCGATGAGGATGAGGTGCGGGACACCGGCGACGTCGTGCAGTTTGGTCTGGCAGTTTCCCCGTTTGCTATGGTTGATGAGCCGCCCCAGACGGTTGGTCTCCCGGGTGGCGTCGATGCAGTAGGTCTTGCTCAGATACTGGAAGTAGTACATGTAGCAGCCAGTGGAGGGGTCTTTGGCGTACCGAGCCTCCCGTTTCTTGGCATCTGTGATCTCGATGAGGTCCCCGTGGTATTCTACTATGAACTGGCCCCGGGAGAACTGCTTGGTGGCGATCACCCCCCTGCCCTTGCCGTCGATGAGGCCTATCTTCATTCCTTCTTCCTTCCCGCTTGCAATGAGCTCGTCTATTCTCCTTCGTTGCTCAGACTGGAGCTCGGCCTTGCTCTTCCGGGAGCTCCTCCGCACAGGGTAGGAGTCGGTGAGCTTGCGGTTCTGCTGCGGTTTCCCTCGACATCTCCCCCGACGGACCTGTTGGCCCTTGATGGGCTTCTTCGGTCCCGGCTTGGCGACCGCTGCTTTGCGGGGGTGACAAGATGAGGTCCGAGATTTGGGAGGCTCTGCTGCTTGAGATTTTGGCTTTGGAAGACGGGCCAGGCGGCCTCTCCTGGGGCCTCTGCGCTTGGGTTTGTCCGACTTCAAGGTGCTTGGCTCTCTCGTCGACTTTCTCTTCTCTTCTGGCTTACTGTAGCTCCTCGTGAATGGCCTCCCCCGGCATCTGACACTGAGATACACCCCGGAGGCGTCTCCCCGAAGTGGGGGACGCATTCTAGAGCATCTTTTCGATCTCCTAGGGGAGTAGATCTTCGATTTCCCGGCCAATACCTTCTCCGGCAGCCCGGCCAGGCCCATGGCGTCTCGGCCAGGGCCCTGGCCCGGGCGGCGACCCCTCCGGCCCCGCCGCCGCCCCTGCCGATGCTGCTGCTGCCGTTGCTGTTGCTGCTGCTGCTGCCGTTGCTGTTGCTGCTGCTGCTGCCGTTGCTGCTGCTGTTGCCGCCGAAGACAGCGCTGTCGCGGCGACCCGGGGAAGGGCCGCAGGCGCCCCTTGGCACCTCTTTTCCCCATGGCTTCGTCGCTGGGCCTGACCCCCACGTGCCCCGCTGCCGCCGCCGCTGCCGCCGCCGCTGCCGCCTTGGCCGGCCAGGGACCAAGCACACGCGAGACAGACACAGGCCACACGCGAGCCACACGCGAGGCACACACAGGCGGCGCGGCACGCAGATCTCGCTCCTTGGGGGTATTTCACGGCAGGTTTTGAACAGGTCGCTAAGACCTAGGTGTCGAGATCGATATTCTTACCCGGTGGTCAACATCTGAGTACTCAGTCCCCCAGGATGGAGAATCACCTAAGTCACACTTTCCGGCCTCCGAGGGTGATGGATCCACCCATCTATACACCGGGCTGTGATGAATTTACCGGAGTGTGGTGAATTCAGCTTGGGATGCCACGGGCGGTGATGGCTGTGGGAGGAGAGAGAAGGACCTGAAAAGGGCCCTTTCAAAGAGTTTGTAATTTTGGTGAATGTGCTTCACATCCCAATAAGCTTTTATTGATCTTATATTACCCCGGGGCTAAAGAAGTTCCCAGGAGGACCTTAGGGGCTCAGGGAATACTGACCGACCAAACTCTTAAAAGCTAGTTGGTTTTCTGATTTTTTTCTTTTTTATTTTTGGGTCATACCCAGCGATGCACAGGGGTTACTCCTGGCTCTGCACTCAGGAAACACTCCTGGCAGTGCTTGGGGAACCATATGGGATGCTGGGAATCAAACCCTGGTCAGCCGCGTGCAAGGCAAAGGCTCTACTCGCTGTACTATCGCTCCAGCCCTTAAAAGTTAGTTGGAATGAGCTGAGGGGGGGAAATATGCCTTTCTAGCAAGGAATACACATCCAATAATAGATTTTTGTTGATGAAGGGTGTCCCATATTGGTCTCAGGGGCTCATACCCAAGTCAGGAGATTTGGCAATGCTCTTTGGAAGCAAAGCCAGAGGCAGAACCTGTCACCATTTTTGAGATATTTCCTTACTGAGCTTCCTGATTGCGTTTTCAGTATCTTATTTACTCTTCCCACTTTGCCGGATGATTGAGGTCTATAGTCATAGAGTAAGTAATGCTTAATTCCCAGAGTTTGGCCCACCTGCTGACTTAGCTCTGTAGTGAAATAGGGACCATTACCACTTTGTATGTTATGAGGTAGCCTACATCTGAGAATTCTTTCCTGGAGAAGTGCCTTAGTCACTTCATGTCCCTTCTCTGTCCTGGTAGGGAATGCCTCTATCCATCTGGTAAAGGTATCCACCAGGATTAGCAAGTATTTAAATCCACATTATGAGGGTAATTGAGTGAAATCTACCTGCCAGTCCTCTCTGGGATGTGAGCCATGCCTTGGTGTACAATTAAATTGGGAAGCTGAGCTCTGCATGGGTTGTTCTAAGCACAGATTTCACAACTCTGGCACACCTATCCCACAACCTTAAATAATCGCTTCCTAGTAAAGATGGAACAAACAAAACAGATGCAGAGTTTGTCCCTGTCTAAATGACAGGAGTCAGATAGGCCCTTGACACCTTCCACAAGAGAAATTGGTGCCAATGCCACATTTCCTTTCCAGAACTAGTTCTCTGTCATCATACCCTCTTATTAATGCCCAAGATAGCTCTTCCTCTGTAGAGGAGGGGCAGCTGTTTCCAAGGTCTGGTTGAGGGACCAAGGCCAAGGCTGTGCTAACTGACTGTCTTTCTGGCTGCTGTTTTGGTTTCCTGATCTGCCCTTTTATTTCCTAATGCCACTTGACAGTTGTCTCATTAATGACCCCTGCAATGCATAACTGCAACTCCTGTAGGCAGATGCACAGCATTAAGTAGTTTAAATATCTAAGCACCTTACTTTGTAGGGCTTTCCTCTGCAGTAAAAATCCCCTTTTCAGGTCTGGAATGATAATACAGGAGACACACAACTTGGATTCTATCCCTGGTAAAACTGAGTTCAGAGCCAAGAGTAAGCCCCGAGCACCATCAGGTGTGGCCCTAAAACAAAATTTTGACCAAAAAAAAACAACAACTTTCCTTCCAATGGGCAGCTTGGTCATGCAATACCAAAATGGCATACATGGAGTCTGTGTAAACATTGACTAACTTACCTTCACTGACCTCCAAGGCAGATAAGTCAGAGCTATGAGATCAGCTAATTGAGTCAAATATCCTGGGACAAAGTATCACTCCACCACTTCAGGGGTGGTAACTACTGCATATCAGGACTTATGGATGTCTTTTTCTATGAAGGAGCTGCCATCTGTAAATAGAACGAGGTTTGGGTTTTCCAATGGACTATGGAACAGATCAGGTCTACTGCAGATGTCTGCTCCAGGATTCAGAACTGAAAGTGCTCTACCTGTGTGGAGCGTCTTGGCATAGACAATAAAAGTTACTGGGTTTAAGGTTTCTCTAAAAGAAAATAGTGTGATACCGAAGGACTGGGCTGCCAGTCATCCAAAGGTTGCCCTTGTTTTCAGGAGTGGCATTATTTGATGAAGGGTATAGATGACTAAGGAGGTCCCTCCCAAAATTAATTTATAGACCTCCTATGCCAACAAAGCCATGACAACTACTGCTCTCAGGCAGCTAGGCCATTCTGCTATGACCAGATCTAGTGTTTTACTACAGCAACCCACCAGTAGCTTCTCTGTGCCTAAGAACTAAGTTAAGACTCCCATAGCTGTGCCTAAACTTTCAGAAACACACAGCTGGAAGGGCTTAAAAGGTCTTGACAAAGCTAGAGGCCTGACTTGTGTTTCAGGCCTGAAAGGCAGTCTCGTGTTCTGTCCCCCAAAGAGTTGTATGTTGTCCAGAGTTGTATGTTGTCCACATCCCTCCAACTTTCATCAGGGGTAGGATGATTGGCCATATTTCATAATTCATAATTGATAATATTCCATTAGTCCCAGAAAGGCTTGGAGTTGCCTCTTGGTTGTGGATGTGGGAATGTCAAGTATAGTCTGAATTCTCTTTTGTCTTAAAGTCCTGGTTTCTGGAGTTAAAATTATTCCCAGGTACTTAACGTTTTTAATTGAGCTGAACCTTACTCCTAATAACCTCACATGTCCTAAATGTAAGAAAATTAAGGGTCTTAACTGTATTTTCTTGTGACTCCTATTCATAGGGGAGCAGATCAACAGATCGTCCACATAGTAAAAGATTTTTCTCACTGTCTAGATGAGATGTGTGGGCTGCTCCCACTCAAAGACAAACAGGTATTGGGAGTCTTCTGCTACAGACATGCAGAAGAAAACATCGTTTAGGTTTAACACTGTAAACCAGTGGTTGACAGAGCAGGTTGTATAAGGGGTTAGAGGACATAGCAATAGTACAGTGGGTAGAACACCTGATTATCACATGACTGACCAGGATTGATACCTGACACCACTATCTGATAGGTTGCATCCTTAAAGATCATCAAAGTGTGGTTTAGTGAGACTTTGGAAGACCAAGCATATTCATATTATCATATGTGGGCACATAAGTTGATGCCATCTTCTGCTATGCAAATAAGGTTTGATATTAACCAATCAAATGACACATACCCATATATGGTTATGTGAGATAATGCTATATGCCGTTATGCAAAGAACATTTGGAGGACGACCAATCAGATCATTCATGCCCTTATATGGGTATATAAGGGTGATGAACTCCATCTTTATGCAAACAAGGTCTAAAGAATGACCAATGAGATTATTCATGCCCATACATGGACATGAAAGACGTTGTCACTTTCCCTTAAGCAAGTAGGGCCTGGAAAATAACCAATCAAATCATACATGCCCTTACATGTATTTAAATTGGTGTATTCTGCATTTATGAAAATAAGGTCTGGATGGGGGCTGGAGTGATAGCACAGCGGATAGGGTGTTTGCCTTTCACGTGGCAGACCCAGGTTCGATTCCCAGCATCCCATATGGTCTCCTGAGCAGGAGTGATTCCTGAGTGCAAAGCCAGGAGTAACTCCCGAGCATCGCCAGGTGTGACCTGAAAAGAAAAAAAAAGAAAGAAAAGAAAAGAAGGTCTGGAGAAGGACCAATAATATCATACATGTCTCATATGGGAATGTGTGATGATATTCATCTGTTCTTGTGTAAGTAAGGTTTCTGGAGAATGACCAATCATTCCACATGTACCATTTAAATTATGTACCATGTAAATTGATGTCCTCTGCCCATTGGCAAATGGTTTGGTGGACAACTAATAAGATGCTCTTATATTACACAAGCTCTTACTGGTCTCTAATGTGATGTCACCTGACCTTGTGCAAATAAAATCTAGAGAATGAACAAAGGGATCATATATATAGAGTGTATAATATGATCCATCAGAGGTCTGGTCCTTTTCTCTTCTTCTGGTCCCTCCCTGTCACTTCCTTAGTAATATATGGATCATATTCCCTGACATATCTGGCAAGGAAAATTCAAAACACTGAAGAATGGCATGAAGAACATTACACTGAGACAACATAAATACCAAAAAGGTAGAGAAAAGGTTCCAGTTGAAGCGAATTCACTTAATCTCAACAAGGATTAATTGAGTATTTTATCTATACTAGCAGCCAAAAGGTGGATAATCTAGGAACGAACAGAGTATTTGATCTATTTCTGTCATTGGTGCTACCAACCTTGAAATAACAGCATCAACTCTCACTCCACCTTCTTTATCAACCACCATTTAGCCAATCAATCATCTGTCTCTTCCTTTTCATCAATTTCCAGTACTACCGGACTGCAATCCATCAATTCAGTCAACTAATAATCCTTTGAATCTGTGATTTATATATGAAAATATAAATTGTGAAATCTTTTAGTGTTGAAGAGAGCACCTAGACACTGAAGAATCAAATTTCAGAAAAAGGAGATTGCTCTGATCTGGGTTGGTCAAATAAAGCTTGACAAGCATGGCAGCTGAGCTGAGTTTTGAAAGTTGCCCAGAATTCAGATGTATTCTAAAGAGGACTTCTCAAGTGAATGGATGAAATAAGCTATAGTACAACATATGGAATGTCATATTTTATATCATGCAGAGACACTAAAGCAGAATTATCAACTCTGCACCTGTAAAGAGGAGGTGAGGGGACTGTAGTGATAGCACAGCAGGTGGGGCATTTGCCTTGCATGCAGCCGACCTGGATTTGATTCCCAGCATCCCATATGGTCCCCTGAGCACCGCCAGGAGTAATTCCTGAGTGCAAAGCCAGTAGTAACCCTCGAGCATTGCCGGGTGTGACCCAAAAAACAAACAAAAAAAAGAGGAGGTGAACCATAAAGAACAGTGACACAAAATCAACCCAGACTGTGTGATCTGAAGATCTAATTGATGGGCCAGAGAAATAGCACAGGGGATAAGGTACTGGTCTTTCACTTGAGTGACCCTGGTTCTATCCCCGACATTGTATATTGTCCCTCAAGCACCTCCATGAATGCATGGGGAGCAGAGGGTAAGTAAGATAGAGAAGAGGGGGGTATGGTGCCTCCAGGAGGTCAATCTGTACCTGTGAGGCGAGTGCATCAGCAGCCTGAAGGCACCTTCAGATTTCCAGATACCCCAAAATTGCTGCTGTGCCTTTGTCCAGACCCCAAAAACTTGGGGCAAAGTTTACCAAGAAAGTAAACAGTCAAAAGTTAGGTATGTGGGAGACACACCCACAAACCACCTCGGGCTCAGCTATAAAATTGGAGGGATGGCCTCTCTAGTTCCTGATCAAACTGCTTAATGGCCATGATCCCAGAGACTCAGAAACAAATCTCGAAACCCAGTGGCTTTTGGCATAAATATGTCTGGACCCGGCAGTAGGTTACTGTCGCCGGGCCACCCCAGCGGGAAAAGGGTGCTGTCCCTCCGGCTGCTCCCCCTTGGTGGCTCGGTAGCCGCCATCCACCAGAGGCCATTGGACAGTCAGGTTTGCGCCCGCAGTGACGAGACACGTGGGCCTCACAGGATGGGGGTGGAGCCGGCCCTTTCCTCCCCACCCCAACGAGACCCCGAATCGCTGCCCACAAACGGCCTCTCTGGTTCCTGATCAAGCTGCTTAATGGCCATGATCCCAGAGACTCAGAAACAAATCGTGGAACCCAGTGGCTTTTGGCAGAAATGCATCTGGTCCCTGCAGTAGGTTACCGGCACTGTGCCACCCCAGGTGGGAATAGGTTTCGTGCCTTGGCCTGTTTCCCCTGGCAGGTCAGTGACTGCCATCCTCTAGAGGCCACTGGACAGTCAGGTTTGGGCCCGCAGTGACAAGACATGTGGAGACTCAAGAACAAATCTCGGAACCCAGCAGGTTTTGGCAGAAATCCTTGCAGATTTAAGTGTTAAAATTTCGGAATTTCAAAATTGCGAGGCCACTGCTGCAGCCACGCGACATCATATGTTATTCTTAACCAGCAATAGAAAACAAATTGTCTACTGTTGCCTTTTCAGCATATCTGAGTGTTGGGGTAAAATCCCAAATAATAATGGTGGGTCTGGTGTCAAAATATTGAATGTAATCAAAGTAGAAAGAGAGTAATGTGGAAATCATCTGCCCCACAGGTAGGGGGAGGATGTGTGATGTGGGTATACTAGGGTTTTTAGTGGTGGAGAATGGGCACTGGTGAAGGTACGGGTGTTTCATTGTATGACCGAGACTTAAACCCGAAAGCTTTGTAACTGCTCTCACAGTGATTCAATAAATAAAATTATAATGAAAAAGAAGAGAAGAGACTAGTATGGCAATAATACCTGGGAATGATCACACTGGACAAGAACTAAGTGTTAAAAGTAGGCAAAGGGATATTCTTGATAACCTTCCAGTGTCAATATTGCAAACCACAGTGTCCAAAAGGACAGAGACAGAGACAGAGAAAGAGATAGAGAGAGAAGAAAAGCCCCTGCCATAAGAGGCAGGCTAAGGATGGGGTTGGGAGTGATGGAGAAGAACCTGGGGACACTGGTGCTGGGAATTGTACACTGGTGGATGGATGGGTGTTGAAATACTGTGTGACTTAAATCTAATCATGACCAGCTTTGTAATGGTCTATCTCACAGTGATTCAATTAAAAAATTTAAATAATAAAAAATTTTAAATAAGAAGTAAGCCCTGAGAACTAGCCCATACTCCCCAAATGAGCGAACAGCATCTTTAGATTGTTAACTTACACTTAATGAAAAAGGATATGTTGAATAATAGTCCCTTGTATCCAGGGAGATAGTTATTTATGCTAAAGATAACATAATACTGTGTGGGAGAGGAGCAAGTAAAAATCCATACACACAACCTACAAAATGGCATTCTAGTAAATCAATCCTGCATGCAAAAATCAGGGCAGCATTTTTGTCCATATTGATACATTCAGAGATTTGACAGTTCACCCACACTTCTGTGAAACAGCTAAGAAGTGAATGGAATTATCATCTGGTTTGTTCACCAAATCTGTCCCAGTTTAGATACTATGAACCATGAAACAAATATTCTGCAGGAGACATATGAATGCTGTCTTGGGGGAATCTCTCCTCTGATGTAGCTGATAGGAATGAACTCCATTGGGAAAATAACATTGTTAAATATGCATATAATTTGGCACTTCCGTGCCCAGAGGTAAGGTTTTCCACCTAGTCTTCATCTTCATGGTAGGCCATAATGTGGAGAAAAGGAATACCAAGAAACTTCCTATTAGGAATGATCTCTTTGTATTACCATATCCTTATTCACAAGTCCAGTGAGCTCTACTAGTCTATGAGAAATTTTCTTGGATGAAAACAGGTTACAGAGGCTACAGCATGTAGGGCATTTGCCCTGTAAGTGGCAGGCCCAAGTTCTACTCTTGGCACCCCATTTGGTCCCCCAAGCCCAACAGGAGTGATCCCTGAGCTCGGAGCCAGGAGTAAGCCCTGAGCACCACTGGATGTTGCCCAAAACAAAAAAAGAAAAAGAAAGAAAATGGGTCACAAGTGGAAAAAGTTTAAGAAGCCCTGCTCTCACTATAGTCTCTGTTTAGTTTTAATTAAGGCACACTGATTTGCAAAGTTGTTCCAACATTAATCCTACCACCAATGTCAACTTCCCTATGCAAGTGTTCTCAGGTTCCCTCCCATCACTACCACTCCAAGTCTGTCTCCTTAATAGGCACACTTTTATGTTTGGTTACTTTAGTTTGAGTCTCCTGTTTATAGTGCTCTTGGTTCTGTGGTATAAAACGATAACATATATCACTCCTAGCGCTGATGTGCCCAAGCCCCCTACCCCTGACACTTCCATCCTCTCCTTTTTCTTCCCCTTACTTCCTTTCCTTCCCTGTTCTTTGCATTTCTATAATGTAGGATCAAATGAAATCTAGGCATTATCCTTGATTATCTTGCATTCACTGTCCTGTTATTCTATATTCATAAATAAGTGAAATCATTTGTATCTGTTCTTCTGATTTACTTATCTTTACATGATATCCTTTAGTTCCATCCAAGTTGCAGCAAATTGCATGATTTCATCATTCCTCGTGGTAACATAATATTTCATTGTGTATGTATACTACACCTTCATTATCTGTTTGTCTGTCGTTGGACACCTGGGTTGATTTAATCTTCCAGCTACTGAAATAAGCATTGCAATGAAAATGGTGTTCATATGTACTTTTGAATGAAAGTATTTGTGTCTCTGGGGGCTGATACCAAGAAATATAATTGTTGGGTTCTATGGGAACTCTATTCTAACTTCTCTGAGAAATCTTCATACTTTTTTCTATAGGGGTTGAAACAGACAGCATTTTTACCAGCAGTGAATGAGGGTTTCTTTTTCACCACGTCCCCACCAGCACAGATTGTTTTCTTTTTTTTGTTTGTTTATGCCATTCTTACTGGTGTGAAATTATATCTCATTATTATCTTGATTTTGATTTAGATTTAGATAAGTGATGGTTAGCCATTTTTAATGTGGGCTGGAGCGATAGCAAAGCGGGTAGGGCGTTCGCCTTACAAGCGGCCAACATGGCCGACCCGAGTTCGATTCCTCCGCCCCTCTCGGAGAGCCCGGCAAGCTACCGAGAGTATTCGATATGCCAGACACAGTAACAACAAAGTCTCCAATGGAGAGTCTCCAATGGAGACGTTACTGGGCCCGCTCGAGCAAATCGACGATCAACGGGAGGGCCATACTATACTACTATTGACCATCCATCTGTCTTCAGAGAAGTGTCTGTTCAGGGCTTGTTCTTGGCTCTGTACTCCTGAATCACTCCTAATGAGGCATATGGGATAGAACCTAGGTCAGTGACAAACAGGGCAAGAACCCTCCCTGTTGTTCTATCTCTCTAGCCCTTTCTCCCCATTTTAGTGGGTTTTATGGATTTCCTTTTGGTGGTCATCTTTGTGAGTTCTTTATATAGCTTGGATATTAACCTTTTGCCCAAGTCCTGAGTACTGATGCTTTTCCCCATTCAATTGGGTGTCTTTCAGTTTTAACCTATATTTCTTTTGCCATATAGAAACTCTTTAATTTGGTTTAACTCCATTTGTTTATTTGTGTTTCTGTTGCCTTTCCCAATGGACCATATCATTGAAAACATCTTTGAGGTTCAAATCTTGTTTTGTTTTTGGGCCGTACCTGGCAATGCTCAAGGGTTACTCCCGGCTCTGTACTCAGAAATTATTCCTGGTGGGGCCAGGGGTACCATATGGGATTCTGGGAATCAAACCCAGGTTGGCCATGTGCACGGTCCTTCAAGCTGTACTATTACTCAGTTCCCAAGTATTATCTTAAAGTATTCTTATCCATCCCCCAAATCTGAATACAGATTTTCAGAGTAGAGGACCCAAGATGGAAGATTTTTTTCCCTGTCATTCTGCCATCTTCATGCTTGTATAAATTCATATAAGAGATCTGTTGTGAGTGTGCTTTCCTTTGTATTTTAGATTTTGTTTCTCTCTTACCATTTTAAGTAATTTATCTATCTCTTTGGTTCTTGCTCTTTTGTTTGCACTGTCTTGGTGTTGTTCTTTTAGGGTGTATTTTGTTTATTATCCTTTGGGCTTTTTGTGTGCAGGTCTCACTTCAATTATCAGGGAAGTTTCAGCAATTATCTCTTCCACTACACTTTCATCCCCTTTCTCATTTTCGTCTCCTTCATGTTTTCCCATTATTCAAAGATTATTTCTCTTATAAAATTAAATATTTTACATTTTCTTCTATTTTTTAAAATTGCTTTGTTATTCTGTTCCTGTAGTGTCTGGAAGTGGTAGAGGAAGTCCTATAAGTTTAAGACAAGCACCTTACTCATTGTATTATCTCTCCAGCCCCACTACCTCCAGATTTTTTTAAGTCTTTGACACATAGTTTTCCCTAACTCTAATTTATAGCAGCAAGCTGATTTCTCCTTTATGACTGGGACATGTCACTACAGTGAATAAAATAACTCCTCTTGGGGATGGAGGGAGGTTGGGCCACACCTCGAGGGGCTCAGACACTACTCCAAACTCTGTGCTCAGGAGTCACCCCTTTCAATGGTCAGGGGACCAAATGCACTTCTGGGGATTGAACCAGGTCTGCTGCATGTTAAGCAAGCACCTTAACCCTTGTCCTGTATGTTTGGTTCATCAGAATGAACTCTTTTCACCAGCTTTCAGTGGCATCAGGAGACTGAGATGTCCAGATGAAACTCAATTTCCTCTTCAGTGGGACCCTTTGTGAGATTGCAGGTAAATGCACTCATTGTTTAGTGAGAACTCAAACCAGTAGAGCTCAAAATTCCTGTCATGGGAAGGAAAGCTTCTGGAAGTTTGTTGTTAGGGGAAATAGTGAACTGAGGTTTCCTTACTCCCATCCCTTAATTCCTGGACCCTTATTTACTGGATTCAAGAGTCACAGCACATTATGGTCTGTACCATAAAGCATACACTACATCCTATGAAAAAGAATTCTATCTGGCAGAGAAGGAAGCCCCAAATAAAGGGTGTTGGAAGTATCTGCCTAGGATGGGAGATGCATGCTGAAAGTAGACTATAGACCAAACATGATTGCCACTCAATTCCTCTTTTGCAAACCACAACACCCAAAAGGAGAGAGAAAACAAAAGGGAATGCCCTGCCATAGAGGCAGGGTGGGATAGGGGGGATAGGGGGGTGGGAGGGATACTGGGATTAGTGGTGGTGGAGAATGGGCACTGGTGGAGGGATAGGCACTCGATCATTGTATAACTGAAACCCAAGCACAAAAATTTATAAGTCTACAATTTATAAGTTTACAACTGTACCACATTCCCACCAGGGCTCTGGCAGCCGAAGACCTCCAGGACCAGCCACCACCATGCTGAGACCACTCTCCGCACACATGAAGGTACTGGCAGAGGGACAAAGCCACGTGGGTTCCGGGGCCGAGACCTCCAAGCCTACTCGGATTGGAGTCAAGCATCTTCCACCCAGATCCTCCAAATTCCAGTAGGCGGGGGTCACACCCACCACCTGGCCCCCTGGCGCCGTGTAATCCCATCAGCGGCCAAGACTCAGAGACTATAAAATCCAGATCCCGGAACCGCGCGGCCGCAAATGCAGCCGCGTGACATCTTATCAGAACTTTTTTTTTTATGACATCTTATTGTCTCATTCCTACTTTGGACAAACTTGCAGGCTATCGAATGTAGCCTGCCCACAGGGCAGAGTCTGGCAAACTCCCCGTGGCATACCAAATATGCCAAATACCAGTAACAATGATGGGTCTCATTCTCCTAAAGAGCCTTGAATATAATCTCAGGGCTAGGATGAAAGAGACGTTACTGGGGCCTGCTCGAGGCAATTGACGAATCGACGACAACTGTACCTCATGGTGTTTCACTAATAGAAATTAAAAAAAATAAAACGAAAAGATTAGATTCAAAAAAATTACCAATATTTAAAAACCATGAAAAAAGAATTCTATCTGGCAAAGTGTTTTCTCCAAACTGGCACTGTTGCTGAGTCTTCAGTGAGCTATTCTACCTTTCAATTAATCCTATTGATTATGGGTAACGGAGTCTATTGGAATCTGTTATTTCCATGGGTGCAAGGCCGTTGCTGCAATTTGTTGCCATGAGATGAATTTCTTGGTGAGATGCGAGACTGAGTGGGTTGCCATGACGTTAAGTAAAGCATTCTGTGAGCCTATGGATGGTGGTATTGACTGAAGCTTGATTGGCAGGGGAAGCAAACACATACCCAGAATATGTATCTATAGCACAGCAGTAGGGCATTTGCCTTGCACGCAGCCAGCCTGGCTAAGCCGGGTTCATTCCTCTGCCCGTCTCGGAGAGCTGGGCAAGCTACGAGAGTATCTCGCCCGCACGGCAAAGCCTGGCAAGGTACCCATGATGTATTCAATATGCCAAACACAATAACAACAAGTCTCAAAAAAATGGAGACGTTACTGGGCCCGCTTGAGCAAATCGATGAGCAACGGGAAGACAGTGACAGTGACAGTTCCCAAGGTCCAATGTAATTCATCTTCTGACAGGGGGCTGTCTGGTTCTGCTAAGGAACTATGCTTAGCCAGAACACAGTATGGTTCTCCACCATCAGCAGGAGAAGGATGCTGTAGTGGTGGTAGTTAAGTTTCTCTTCATGAAGGAAAGTCTATGTTGTTTTGCCCTCACACAGCCATCATCACACTGTATAAGCTATCAGGGGGCTGGAGAAAGAAGCAGATTGGCATTCACAGAGAGCATTCTTTTGTCCACTTGATAACCTTACATTCTCTGCCCATATGGAGTCGTCTGTCCAATACCCCTTCCTGAAACTTTCTCAGAAGATGCTGCTGACCCAGTGGGCAAAGGTCAGACACTGAGGGGGGCGGGGATCACTTCCTCTTGCAGTGTCCCTCCACCGCCCTCTACTGGTATACATCAACATTGCATTCATTGTAAAGGAGAAACCTTAATTCATTAATTTTTACAGATCAAACAAAACTTTTATTTTTTAATTTTTGAAAAGAAATTGATATTCTGTGGTTTACAATGCTATGAATATTGGTTGTTCATGCATATAATGCCAACATCACAGGCATCGCCAGTGTACCTCCTCCTTCTGAAGAAAAAAACCTTTCAATAAGTCAGTGTTAACAGCTGAATTTGGAGCTAAGACACAATGCTCTGATAACAGGTACAGCTTCCTCAATTCCGTTCAGCAGGACTCTGCTATTTAAATTAGATGGTGATGTCACCGTTGAGGTAATAGATGTTTGAACCTCAATTTTCTGACTCTAGAAACTTCCTTCAAACAGCCTGTTCTTTTTCTCTTGGGTTCATCTGTAATGAAAGGGCTTAATTCTAGTATGTTAATAGCAACACATTCCCCCAAACACTTGAAGGCCAAAAGGCTTCTTTCGAATCTTTTGGCTGGGAAGGAAGGACTATGAGCTACACCAGGCAGTGCTCAGCACTTAATCCTAACTATGGGCTCAGGGATCACTCTCAGCAATGCTGGGAAACTGTATGCAATACCGAGTACTGAACCAATGGGTTTGGACATGTGCAAGACTAGTGCTTTCGCCTCTGTTTTATTTTCTGGTCCTCCTTCAGATTCTTTTTTGTTTTTGTTTTTGGCCCATACCCAACTGTGCTTAGGGCTGACTACTGGCTCTGCACTCAGGGATTACTCTTGGTAGTGCTCAGGGGACCATATGAGACGCTAGGGATAGAACCTAGGCCAGACACATGCAGGTACCTTAACTACTGTATGACCTCTCCTGATCTCCTTCAAACTCTTACCTAAAAATCCATGACTCCTCCTTTAGACTTCCTGCAGAATCTGTGGTTCACTTTTAGAAAATCTTTGAGGTGGGGACCAGAAAGATTGTACAACAGGTTCTATCCTGACCTTGCAAGCAGCTGACCTGAGTTCTATCTCCAGCACCCCATATGGTCCACTGAGGCCTGTGAGGAGTGATCACTGGGGCCTACTAGAAATGATTCCTGAACACTGCTGGGTGTGGCTCAAAAAAACAATCTAAAAAAATCCTTGAGGTTACTGTTCCAAATCCTTGAGGCAGATCTGTTCCATTGATCTGATGATCTGTCATTATTCAGACATTTTTGGTGAGATGTTGCTGAAACTGGTGATTGGTTTGGAGTTCAAGTTTGTATGACTATTCTGGAGAGATAGTTCAGCAGTAAGGCATTTAATTTGCATGTTGTCAGCATGTTTTCCATCTGCTGCACTACATGTGGTTCCCTCAAGTACCACCTACAGTGATCCCTGAACACAGAGCCAGGACTAAGTCCTGGGCACACATGAATGTGGCCCCAAAACAAAGGTAATAGATGTTTGAGCCTCAATTTTCTGACTCGAGAGGTTTAAGAGGTTTAAGTTTATTTTTTTTTGCATGTAGCTGATCAGTTTTCCCAACACCACTTGTTAAAAAGGATTTCCTTGCTCCAGTTCATAGATTTTGCTCCTTTATTGAAGATTAACTGATCATATGCCTGAGGGTCTCTCTCAGGTTATTAAAGTCTATAACATTAATCTGATGATCTATCTTTATTCAGATATTTTTGAAGGAATGTTACTGACACTGGTGGCTGGCTTGGAGTTCAAGTTTGTGTGCCTAAAACTCTATTATTAACAGGACTGTAAATCATGGTGCTTAAATAAAAATGCAAACAAGGCATATGGCTGGAGAAATAGCACAGCAGGGTAGGATGCTTGCCTTACATGTGCTCAATCCGGATTTGATCCCCAGCATCTCTTATGGTCTCACGAGCACTGCAAGGAGTGTTCCCTAAGTACAAAGCCACAAGTGACCCCTGAGCATCACCAGGTGTGACCCCAAAACTAAACTAAACTAAAACAAGTTATACTTTCTCCCTATAGGCCTGAGGGCTGCAAAACGCATTTAAGACAGCTCGTGTTCACATCTAAGGCTTCATGTCTCCACTAAAGAAATAAGACACTGGAAGTCTTTTCACACACAAGCCACACCATTGGACTCCTTGTCTTTTCTGTATAGAGAAAACCGAGGGGTTTATGTTAGAAAGGGAAAACTGGTAGTACTGAATGTGTAAGCAGCTCTTCTGATGTACACTATGTTCTTTTTTTTCTTTAGGGGTGGCACTTGGGGTTCAGGGGCTTCTCTCTGCTCTCTGATGTTGGGGAGGATTGGAAGGACTGCTCCTGGCAGTGCTCAAGGGACCAAGCTGTGATAGGGATAGAACATAGGATTCCAGCAGGCAAAGCACACACACTGAATTCACTGAACCATCTCTCTGACCCTATACTTTGTGGGGTGGGGGTGAGGGCCACACCTTTTGGTGCTCAGGGACTATTCCTGTCTTAGTGCTCAAGAGTGGTCCTTGATGGTGCTTAACCCCTGTACTATCTCTCCAGCCTCAACTAAAGTAATACATTCTAATTGCCACTTAATCTTTTCTCTCTCTTTTCTGTAGATTAATCTTATAATACATGAAAAAAATCCTTTTCTAGAGAGGAGCAACTGCATTCTCACGGTGAATCCTTACGTAAAATTGTACTCCCAACTGGAGATGGGTCTCCATGGCAGAAACCTTGCCTTGTGTGTGGGAGTCCTGAGTTCGATACCTAGCACCACATGGTCCCCCGAGAAAAACCAGGAACAACTTCCATACTCTGAACACAACTGGGAGTATTTTCCCCAAGCCAAATGTCTATAAACAAAAATAAGAGTCTACTCCCATATCACTGGCCGCTTTGGGGGTCTTGTGAAGAGAACAGAATCACATTCTGAATGCAGAGTCATTCTTGGAATCAGCAGGTAGAGAGCATATTGCTTTGTGGCCATCGTTTTGCCCATTTGGGACTATGGGGAAAAATTCTGAGGAAAAAGTTGGATTTCATTCCACCGAGAGAAGTACAAGTAGGAAATGAAAAGTTTGCTAAGAAGAAACTCTCCTTCAGCAATAAATACAACCATTATTGAAAATGATTATCTTCTCTATAGGATTTTCAGTTTCCTCTTTTAGCAGCTTCTCATTTTCTTTTTTGCCCTTTTCATTACAAGCAATTATCTGTAAGTGCAACTGAAGTGCCGAGGAGTTGAGCTGTTCTTAAAATTGAAAACTACGAAGTCTCAGAAATAAATGCGAAAAACTGATGATACCTTGCGTATTCTGTCTCAGTGGATTTTGTTTCTCGTAGTGTTCGAGGCGTGGTTTTTTTAAAAATAAGAAAATAAGGCTCTTGTGTGGGTTTTTATTATAAACCACCATTCTAACCACTTTTTTATTCATAAGTCTGGGTCCGACAGACACTAAGGGCAAGGCTCCAATTCATTAATTGATGCCTGTACCTCAGGATCCTAAGTGATAAACTGGGACACCTCAACAATGTCTTTTATTTGGGGGTGGCACTCTTGGAGTGATACCTGGTGGTGCTGGGGGACAGAACCATCTGCAGGATGCCTGGCAAGTACCTTAACAGTACTGTAACTTCAGCTTTATAGAATGTCTTTATCTGGATGATTGTGGAGATTAAATGAGATCATGTGTGATTCAGGATGAGTTGATGATTACAAAACCAAACGGAGAAGTCCGCTGGGATAACCAAAAATAGCACGAGGCATATCTTTCTAACATTTTAATATCTTAGAATTCTAAAGCTCTTGATCCCAGAGAAAAGGGAGGAGTCTATATACTTCCGAGGTTGGTAATTACCATTTTTTAAATGCTCCTCCTAGTTCCCTCCACCTTCCTGTCATTCTTTGAGATGTCACACCTGCTGCTCATCCATCTCCTTTTCCTGGTGCTGCTACACTGTCTTTAAGCAATTGACTCGAAGCTGACCTCCTGGGAATTTGAGATAGGGCAGGTTCAGTAATACATTGGGTGTTTCTATACATTCCTTCCAAATTCCACCATTGATGATGACTTGTTTAACCCACTGGGAACTTGAATATGGCTGGTAAACGTGTTTGCTTCACCAAAAGTGAAGGTAAGATGCTTGGCCTAATCCAGACCCTGGTTTGAATTCGGATACCACCTGAGCACTGTCAGGGGCACAGAGCCAGGAATGAGGCACAGAGCCAGGAATGAAGGGTTTGGAGGAGGTGGTAGAACCGAGACTCTCCTGGGGCCATACCCTGTAGTGTAAAAGAATTTACTAGGAGTGAATCGGTTTAGGCAGAGAAAAATCAGCTAGGGCATTTGTCAGTCATGTGACAGACCAGCGAGCTATCCCGAAGCAACGCGAGGAGTAATTCCTGAGTGCAGAGCCAGGAGTAACCTCTGAGCATCACTGGGTGTGACCCCCAAAATAAAAGTAAAATAAAATAAAATGGAGATGGGGGGGATGTGTGTAAGGGCTCTCTTCACTTTTGCAGAAGTTCTCGTTCTCTCTTGAGTGTGTTACTCTCACTTTCTCTCCCTCCTTCCTCTTCCTTAAAAATCCTCTCCCAGTCTGTTTTTTTTAAAAGAGAGACCTATCTAGCATTCTTAGAGAACACTTTTTAAATCTGGACTGCTTCTGCTGGAAAACTTTTGCCTTCTATCCCAGGAGGGAATAAACAGGATGGCATGTACCCCAACTTTGGGGGGAGGGGTAGTAGATTACACATAAAATATTCTAAGTCACATATAAAGAACAATAATACATGTAATAATTTGGATCATGGGCTAGAGAGATAGTACAGCAGGTAGGATGTTTGCCTAGCTCACAGCCAACCTGGGTTTGATCTACGACACCCTGTGTGGTCTGGTCCTTTTTTTTAAAGCCAATTTTATTTTATTTTATTTTTACTTTTTGTGTCACACCTGGCGATGCCCAGGGCTTACTCCTGGCACTGCACTCAGGAGTTACTCCTGGCGGTGCTCAGGGGACCATACAGGATGCTGGGAATCGAACCTGGGTCGGCCACATGCAAGGCAAACGCCCTTCCCACTCTGCTGTCTCTCCAGCCCCTTATCTGGTTCTTGAACACAGAGCCATGAGTAAGCCCTGAATACTTTCAGGTGTGGCCCCCAAATAAACAAACAAGCAAAAATGAATCAACTATGAAATGTTCTGAGGCAGTCAAACAAAAATAATAAAATTATTATAGCCTATTCCAGGAAGGGAGTAGTGTGGTCAATTTCAGTAGCAAAAACACAGAATGTATCTTGCTGAGCCAAATTAATAAAGCAGCGGTCCCTAGGCCAGTTCTAGGAACTGTGGGTGCAGAGTGGAGCAATAGTGGAGCCTCTCTAGCCTCCTGATTACAACTGCTCATCTTAGCTAGAACGGTTTCAGCCTCTGAAAGGGGAATTTAATAAGCTAGGCATTCTTTTAAAGGGTTTTTAGCTAGACCGCTGCAACAATTAGTTTTGGAGCAGGCCTGAATGGGGAGAAGACAGTCTAGAATGTAACACTGAGTGGAGTTTGCTTATTAATGCTTTGGAGACTAAATGAGACCACCAGGCCAACATGCTAAAGAAAGCCAAGGTGAATGACTCTCAGCAATACTTGCTAGAGGGCCGATTCGTTGACACTATTGCTCACTTGGGATTTCGATTGTATTCAGCCAAATACATTCTTATCTGACACAGGGAATGAATCAATGTCTTTAATCTTTTTTGTTAAGAGAGTACATCAGGCAGTTCTCAGGGATCACACCTGGTAGAGCTTGGAAGACAGCGGGTGGGGGTGAGGGCGAAGGCAAGCTTCCCACATAGATTTGAACACTCAGGTTTTACTCCTGGCTGTGGCTAGAGCGATAGCACAATGGGTAGGGTGTTTGCCTTGCACGCGGCCGACCCAGGTTCGATTCCTCTGTCCCTCTTGGAGAGTCCGGCACGTTATCGAGGGTATCCCACCTGCACGGCAAAGCCTGGCAAGCTACTCGTGACGTATTCGATATGCGAAAAACAGTAACAACAAGTCTCACAATGGAGACGTTACTGGTGCCCACTTAAGCAAATTGATGAACAATGGGGGGACAGTGCTACAGTGCTACAGTTAAGGCCATAGCTGTGGGAAAGGCAAATGCCTTCATAGGCTGCACCATCTCCCTGGCCCCCAAATCTTCCATCTTAAATTATCAGAACTCTCAAGTGGATAATGTATGCTGATAAGTGTTTGACAACTAGACCTCTGAAAAGAAAAAAAAAAGACAAGGACTGAGGTGTAGTGAGACTGCCTGTAAGTAATCAGGAGGAATAAGGAATAAGGAATCAGCTCTGGCTTCTGTAATCTTAATCAAACGGTAACGAATCTGGTGACCTATATTTCCAGAGAATTAAAGACTTTCTGTCTGTATACCTTCTAACATTTAGTGTTCAGTATTTGTTTGGTCTCCAAAGTCATTCCTGATTCTGTGATCCAGTGATCCCTGAGCATGCTCAGGTGTGCCAGGAATTCAAACTAGGATTGGCTACATGCAAGGCTTACCTCTTGTACTAGCTCTCCAACCCCTGATCTACTCTTCGTGTACTTGATTTGAGAAATTCAAGCATCAGACACTAGTTATTGTGCATTATGGCTAACATTTCATGTTGCTAAGGCAGATAGTCATTGCCAAAGTTACTCTAAAAATGTTCAAACAGGTGAAAACTGAAAAGCAATATAGAGAAATTTGGCATTCCCTTCATCTATCTGTGTAGATATCAACCCATGGTCCATTAGAGTAGACTCTTTCCTTTTTATTTTTAATTTTATTGAATGACCGTGAGATAGTTACAAGATTTCATGTTTGGGTTACAATCACACAATGATCAAACACCAGTGCACCAGTGCACATGCCCCATCGCCAATATCCCCCGGTATAAATCCCCTTTCCCACCCTCCCCTGCCTCCATAGCAGACAATATTCCCCATACTGCTCTCTAATTTTGGGCATTATGGTATGCAGTACAGACACTGAGAGGTTATCATGTTTGGTCCTTTATCTACTTTCAGCACACATCTTCATCCTGATCGGTTCCTCAATCCATCATTTTCTTAGTGATCCCTTCTCTATTCCAGCTGCCTTCTCCCCTTTGTTCATGAGGCAGGCTTCCAGCTATGGAGCAGTCTTCCTGTCCCATGTATCTACTATCCTTAGGTGTCAGCCTCATGTTATGTTGTTTTATACTCCACAAATGAGTGCAGTCCTTCTATGTCTGTCCCTCGCTTTCTGACTCATTTAACTTAGCATGATACTCTCCATGAGGTTAGACTCTTTTAACTCATCCCTCTTCCTGCCACCACAGGATAATTTGGAGTCAAAATCTAGGCATCAGAACATTTTCCTTCATCACATGTGAACATGAGCAAGAGCTGGCTTTTGCAAAGAAGGTGCAGGACCCAAATGACATCACTGAAGCCACAATCTACACCGTAGCTCGAAAGATGAAGATGTTTTGTGTGGAGTTAGACTGAGTGGATGTACAGAAAGTTGAATGGTTTGTTGTATATTCTCTTATAATATTTTATTGAAGACATCCTCCTTTATTTAATACTGTACATATTTGTCTTCTCATCATCCTTATAAACTTCCTAAGGAGGGTGTACTCATCCTACTTACATCTTATTCATCTTATTCTTCAGTTTTTCAATAAGGCTGTGTTTGGGGGAGGTTGTTTTTTGTCTTTTCTTGTTTGTTTTCAGAAAACCCAAGTTCTCTTTTCTTCCATTTCTTCTTCATTCTGGTTTTGTGGTTTTTGATGGTGTTAACCTTATGTCCATGGTTTAGTTTCAGTTATCTATTAGTGGCCAGTGTTTTGAAATGATGTTAGTTCTGGGTTTCAGTATTGCAAAATTGATTACAAGTGTGGGGTTCTTGTTTATAATTCTAACTCTGTTCTGCCTCTTTATTAGACTATCCAAGGCCCGAGTATCTGGTAATAAGTTGCCTTCTTTATGAAGAAAAAAAATCAATACATTGTTAGTGCTGTTTTTTCCCAATGAAATGAATGGATTGAATCAGCATTTACCTTATTACGAAGCTTATTTGTGAACAGCAATATGGAGTCACAAGACCCCAAGAACTGGGAGTCTTGGGGAAAAATTTAATGACCTGGTTTCATTTCAGATGAAACAGCTCTGACCAAAGTTACTTTGTTCTCTATGACCTAATCCATAACTGGAGAGTGTGCTGATGAAGTCGTGCATTTGCTTTCTTTCCAGCCCTCTTGTGATAAAGTAGGCTAATGGTCAAGTAAAGTATCTTATGCTGTTGAGCATTATGGTCATACTTCATATTTTGCAAAGTGCTTTTTCATTATTTATTCCTCACAACCTTCCTAGGAGATCTCCTGGCTGTTTTATCTCCCATATGAGGCTGAAATATGACTAACCTATGTTCATAAATGCTTCAGAAACTGAAATGAATATAGGTCCTTGCTGACATACAAACATCCTACTTTCCAAATGGTTAGTCTCAGACTGGAGAGATAGTACAGCGGGTCAGGAGCTTGCTTTCCATCCGACTAGCCTTGGCTTGAATTACTGGCACCACATAGGGTCTCCTATACATGACTAGGAGTGATTCCTGAACACAAAGCCAGAAGTAAGCCCTGAGAATCACTGGGTATAGCCCTCTCCCCCCCAACACACACAGAGAGAGAAAGAGAGAGAGAGAAGTATACCAAATGATCAGCTCCATGCCCTTGGAAATGGAATAGGGATGTGGTGTAGTTCCCCAGAGAGCAAGGAATAATCCTGTGCATATGGCAGACTTTGGGGCTGTGGTTTTGAGACAAGTGGGGCCCAGGAGATAATACAGAGGGTAAGACACTTGCCTTGCATGCACCCCATCCTGTCCCCTGAGCCCCATCAGGAGAGATCCCTGAGCTCAGTGCCAGGAATAAAATCTGATCTCTGCCATGATTGGACCACTTTCCCATTGTGGAGCATGGTAACAGGCGCCAGAGCTGATAAGATCTGTCCCTGCATAGCAAATAAGACTTATTCCTGCATAGTGACCCAGTAGGGAGTGTCTGGGTGAATTTTACAAGCACCATATGTCCAGCTTTGAGTCTCACCCAACCACCTCCTCCCCCAAGAATTGTCACCTAACTGCAATATCCGTCCCTAATTGGGATTGGGCCAGGGCAAAGCAGAGTTGGAAAGGTGATAGGTCAGTAATGCTAAACTTTAAGTGATTGGACCACCCTCTTAAGCCGAGACCCCCTTATAAAATATGTGTGTATTTGGCAATAAAGTAAGGAGCCTTCAGCTGTCTCCTGGAGTGGTTTCTCCACTGCACATGCCATCCTTTGCCCCTCGTCTGCCCAGACCTGGTGCTCAATGTGTCTGGGCACGTTGGGGAAAATCTGTTCCCAACATCCCATAATGATCTCCCATCTCCCAAACGAGGGCAAACTGAAGGCAGGTGATTCAACTTCTTGACCGCTACACAGAGGACTGCTCATTTCACATCAGCTTCGCTGCCCTTAGGCTAATACATACGCCTGAACTCACAAAGTCCCACGTACCCTACAATGCCATTTTGCTTTCACTTCTCTTTGGGGTTGTCAGAGTTCTATGATTTAGAGCATGCTAGTCTTTGTTGACAGAGACAGGAACCCTAAGCTTATCAACCCAGCGAGACTGTTCATGTGAGGCTAGGACTTTTGCTGCATGGTTTTCTATTTGGGATCCGCTCCCTTTTTCTTTTTCTTTGATGTCTTTTCTTACTTAACTTTTAATTTTTGTAGTGAAGGAAACAAATGCTTTTTCAGTTTTTTTGGGCCACACCTGGCAATGCTCAGAGATCACACCTGGACATTCTACACTCAGGAATTACTTCTGGTGGTACTTGGGGAACCGTCTGGGATGCTGAAGAGAGTGAGCAAAGTAAGCATTTTGTCCACTGTACTATTTCTCCACCCTTACAAAATAGATTTTATCCAAAGAAATTTACCTAGAATTATGTACGGGGAGGGGATAAGAGCCATACTACAGTGGGTAGGGTGCTTGCCTTGCATGTAGCCAACCTGGGTTTGATCTCCATGGCATCCCAGATGGTCCCACCACTGCCAGGAGTGTACCCTGAGTGCAGATCCAGAAGAAGTGAAAGAAATATGTGATCAAGACAGAACACAGACTTCTCCAGAAGGGGAAAAAGCAGAGGAAAGAAGTATGTGTTCAAGAGGGAGCACGGGCTTGAAAAAGCATGCCTTATTTAAACGTTGTTTTTTGTTTTCTGACCATACTCTGGTGCTCAGGTATTACTCCTGGCTCTGAGCTCAGGGATAACTCCTGGTGAGGCTCAGGGACCTCATTAAGTACTGGGAATCAAACCCTGGTCAGTCCCATGCAAGACAAGCACCCTAGCCACTGTACTATCTCTTCTGTTCCTTTATTTAATTTTTTAAGAATTCAGTAGTGGGACTGAGAGGCTCCCAATCCAGATACAGTTCCAGGCAACACATTATCCATAGGGCATGACTAGTGTTGCCTTTCAGAGCCCTGAGAAAAGTCAGGGTGACGCGGGAATTCCCGGCACCACAGGGCCCAATCATGCATCACATCCTGAGCCCTTGCATTGAACAGCAGTTTCAATTGGTTGAGAATCACTGATACCCCTGGACCTCTATAACTGCACTTGGGACTTCCCCCAAAGATAAAATTAAAATAAAATTCTAGTAGCACTGTATATAACATTGCATATAACATACTTACATCAATTTATAAAGCTTCATGTGTCATCTGTTATGAAAAGGGTGCCCAAAGGGTTAGAGCACATATTTTCACAGACTTGGGTTTTGTCCCCCAAACAAAATGGTCCCCCAGCACAGCAGAGCATGGTCATGAAAAGAAAATCAACATGCTCATATAGACCACATCCATTCTCACCCAAAGTCCAACTTCATCCTTCATCACACAATAGTCACCTTTTATCCAATGGATGTGCTCTTCATCCCCATCTTCTTTCCCTCTCTCCCTTCTAAGAACTCTCTTTCCCCTTTTATTCTGCGTCTTTCTGCTGATATTCTTCTAGAGGAGTTTCTAGAATAAAACAGTCTGTCAGCAAGGTCAGATTTGATAGCACAATTAGAGGTAAGTGGCCTTTGCTGTTTGCCAGGGTCATCCTGCATGAGAAATGTAATTTGATTTAGCAATTCCTTAGGGTCTAACAGGAAGAATCCATGACTAAAGGCACTTGCTGGGCAAGAACTAGTTATAGGGCTGGAGAGTACAGCAGGTAAGACATTTGCATTGCATGTGGCGAACCTGGATGGGTCTGCAGTCAGGGATAACTCCTGAGCACCTCTGAGCATGCCCTCCCAAACACAAAAAGAAACATGGTTATGAGTTCAAACCCTGGTGTTGCCACATGTGCTGAGGTGGTCAGAATAGCCCCACTGTGATATCTATCAAGACAGTCCTGGAAGATCACATAGTGGCTTAGAAAGTGCCCACGACAAGGGTTTTATCCTGAGCTTAATCAATAGGGCTTTGCAAGCCCTGATATGATTCTGGTCTGAGGTTGACCTCTTCATGCTTGGTATGAGCTCGGGGCTAGCTTAACAGACTTTTAAGTTGTCATGGTCCCAACTATATAGATCTCACAGTTCTGCCTTCAGTACAGTGTTGGTTGGTACTTAGGTAAAAATACGGCAAGAGTGAAACATCAACGGGCTGGAGACATAGCAAGGGCATAAGACATTTGCTTTGCAGATTATCAACCCCAGTTCAATCTCTAGACCCACATATGGTTTCCCAAAGGACTTTCAGGGGTCACTTCTGAGCACAGAACCAGGAATAATCCTGAGCACTGCTGAGTGTGTTCTCCAAACCACCCCAACCAAACCAGACCAAACCAAAACCCCCCAAAAAAGGTGAAATTGTGCCCTTGGGGGAAGAATAAATGACCTTTGAGGTAATTCTGCTCAGTGAAAGAAGCAAGGGTGTGAAAGACAATTAGCAGACAGTTTCACTCCTATATGGAATATGAATAACTAAAGCAAATGAGCTGGAAAAGTCAAAACTGACTCCTGGGCTAGAGAGTTTGCTTCAAGGGCTGGAGCAGAGGCTTTGCATGCAGGATCCCAGGCTTGATCCCTGGCACCACACGGTACCCCAAGCACCATGACAGGAGTAGCTCTTAACACAACTTGGTGTGGATCTCCAAACAAAATAAATGATAAATTAAAATCTCAAGGATCTGGAGGGATAGTACAGTGGGTAAGACACTTGACTTGTATACAGCTCACCTGGGCTCAATTTCTGGCACTCCATAAGGTCCACCAATCCTGACTAGGAGTGATCCCTGAGCACAGAGCCAGGAGTAAGCCCTGAACACAGCTGAGTGTAGCCTAAAAAGCAAAAATTGCAAACTCAGTGCAAATTATGGTGGTTACTGAGGGTAAGTAGGTGTAGGGAGGGATGAAGACAAGGGTCTTTTGGGTAGGTGGGATTACACTGGAAATTTGTTCATAGGTTAAGTGTTTATGAGAGAGGGGGGAGAGAGAGAAGTGTAGTTATTTTCTTGAAATGCAGTAACATTGTAAACGAATGATGCATCAATAAAAACTTAATACAAAAAATTGTTGCTAAAAGTTGAAGAATTCAGTCACAGGACCGGACGGATAGTGTGTGCTGACCATTATTCATGATTCAGCTGGTGGTGTAGACTTCCTTAAAGGAATGGAGAAAGTGCTAAGTAGGGACGGATTTTTCTCTGGAGGATAACTCGAGCTGTGCATACACTTGAGTGTTTGATTTTATGCAACTGGAGACTCTTCAAAGCAGCAATGGAATGGTTGGAAGAATGGAAAGCGGGTAGCACGTGTGGGGGTCGGTGGCATCCTGGTGATCCTTGATTGAAAGCAAGGGCAGATTGCTCCAGATGGGAGGCTTGATGATGTCCCTGGCACTGTGTGGCTCATCTGCTCTACATGTGGAGATGAGAGGAAGGCAATTGGCACAACCTACACCAGAAATCCTAATCAGAAACCAGGCACGTAGACAGTGCATCCAGGATAAATATTTGATGAGCCCTGTCCAAAGTACAGAATTCCGATCGTTAAAAACCAGATTGAGAGCCAAATCACAGCCTCAGGAATCAGTGTGAGCTGTGGGTGGTGTAGCACGGTTTATGGACACCTGGCAGGCTCAGGCGTCTATTATAAAATATTAGTCAGACAGGGGCTAGAGAGAGTACAAGAGGTAGGCACTTGGTTCGTATGTTTGCAGTGCCTCTACAACCCTGGTTTGAATCCCCAGCACCACATATGATCTCCTAAGTACCACCAGGGGCTACTTCAGGAGCACAGAGCCAGGAATAGACTATCAGTTGTGGCCCCAACTGCCCCCCCCCAAATATTAGACAAATTTTTTTTGAATACACAAGGTGAATGGAATATAGTGTTGAGTTGAGTTAAAAATTGTGCAGTTGGTGACATTTTTTGCGATCCCAACTCTATTAACTGTTTACCAACCTCTCATCATGGAGAGATGGGAAGGGTGAGGGGAATACAAAGAGAGCCCCTGGATCAGAAAGAAACATACTCCATAATAATGGAGAAAAAAGGGAAGGAAAGGACTCTGATGCTTTTCTTTAAAATAAATTGCCCATGTCTCTTTCAATTCAGAGTGTTTGGTATGTGCAGCAAAGCACTTCCAAGTAAGAGTATAATTGAGATTTATGGGAAGGGGAGAATGGAAAAGTGGATGATGGGAGCATAATAATTTAGGTTTCAAAAATATCTAAAGGGTAAGAAAGAGAAGGTGACAACTGGGAACTGGAGAAAAGTTGAAGATATTTTCAAAGACTGGTGGAATGCTTTGATTGCCATCAACATTGGAAATGATTTAAGCTTCTGAAATAACCAACTTGCTGGGTTACAGAGCAGAGATTGGCACTTCGTGGGCTCTAGCTGCTTGCAACCACCTTTTAATAAGCATGGTTGAATACATTTCAGTGCAGCAGAAAATGGAAAACTACTTAGCAGTTAAAATTGAGACAACTCTACATAAATACAACCTTGGGTAACTAAAAGTTACCCAGAAAAATGTTGAAGAAATTTTGAGTAAAAGCAGGGATGTTGCAGAAAAGTTAATATGGTGTAATCTTGTCTTCCCTTGTTATTCTTTTCCTCCTCTCATATCCCTCCTTCATCTTACCCCTCTTTGCTTCTTCTTCTTCCTCTTATATAGGAAATAGGATAAAAAAAGAATTCAGGAACATAATCAGAGTACTCATTTCTACGAGACGTTTGCTACCCACATTCTTCCTTTTGTGACTGTGTATGGCTATTGTGAAACCGCATTAATACTATTTGGAAATTAAACTTGGCTATATTGAAGAGCTTTAATATTTCAAAGTATTAAAAAATTCAAAACTTTGAGAAAAAATTTTAAATATTGAAGATGAGCTTTAAACCAGCTCGTGTTCTTCATTTCTTTCTTCTGGAACTCATCAACTGAAGTTTCTGCAATCTAGTCCACATAAAGAATTGTTTTGTGAGTGGTAATATTAAATTTCAAGTATAACTTGTTCAAAGATGATATATTTCTTAAACTTCTGAATATACATCTTTGTCAAGTTCTTTGTGGAAAGAATGTATATATTGATCAAGTGGCATTAAATTAAGGACTTACATTTTTTATCAGAGACTTGCAAATTCTTCCGGTGGGGTAAAGATTTTCAGCAATCTGGAATATAAAATCTGGGGTGTTGGTAGGCAGTGTGTATCCCATACAAACAGTTGTGTAACCACACACTCAACCTGCAATGCAATTTTTCAAAAGAAGTTAGTACAGTGGGCAATGTTCTGGCCCTGCATGCAGCCAACCCAGTTCTACCCTCAGCATCCCATGGGGCCCCCAACCCCCACCAGGAGTAATCCCTGAGTACTGCCAGAGGTTCATGGTTTTCTTATTTCATTTGCTTTGCATCAGGAAGCAGCTATAATGCAAAGTGCCTAAGATTTAGGGCATAGAGAAATCTAGAAACTGGGGGTTCCATCTGGAAAACTTTTGACTCTTTTTCTGAAGTTTTAGCCAGGAGATACGAGTGCTTGTGCCTGGATACTTTTCTGGGTTCAAGTTTTTATCACAGGACTTTGTTAAGAAGGATGTGATCCAGAGCACATTTATAGTCCCCTGGGAGTGTGAGGTGCTCCAAATGGCTTCCATAGTTCCCTCTAACAACTGATGGTGATAGAATTAAGGCATATGAGAAACAAACAAGGGAGTACCGATTGAACATTTGACAGAATGTGCCCTGCGTTCTGCGCCCATGGAACTGAAGGAGATCAATTAGAAGCCACAGAGGCTTTTTTTGTCTCTTGATTGCAATCCTAGGTCTTGAATGTGACCTGTGTCAACTCTGTGTGTTGGTTTCTCTGGTGGTTTGGGTTTCGTTGTTGCTGTTATTGTCATTTGTTTCAGGGCCACAGCCAGCAGCGCTCAGAGCTTCCTCCTGGCTGTGTGCTCACTCCTGGCAGTGCTCAGGGGTCCATAAGGGGTGCCGGGGACTAAATTTGGGTCAGAACTGTGCAAGGCAAACACTTTACCTGCTGTGCTATGGGTCCAGCCTGCCCCCTTCTGTTTTCTTTGATGTGCCTTTGTGGAGGAAGCCCATTTGTTACACCAGTACTATTGGGCCGCCAGTGGGGTATGCTTGGAGGCTCCATTCTCCTGAGTCAATTTCAGGATACCTGTGTCAGTAGTTTGGCAAGGGAAAATATCTTTTGTTTTTGTTTTTATTTTGTTTTGTTTTTGCTTTTTGGGTCACACCCGGCAATGCTCGGGAGTTCCTGGTTCTGCACTCAGGAATCACTCCTGGTGGTACTCGGAGGACTATATGCAATGCTGGGAATCGAATCTGGGTTGGCGTGTGCATGGCAAACACCCTACCCACTGTGATATCGCTCCAGCCCTGGAAAATAACTTTTCTTTTGGGTTTTGGGGCCACACCTGGGAGGGTTCATGAACAACTCCTAGTTCTATGTTCAGGGATCATTCCTGGTGGGGATCTGGGGGGGTCTCTATTGTACTGATTTGTGAGATATAAAAACATAGTATGAGACTAATACCCAAGGACAGTATAAATGAGGGCCAGGAGGATTGCTCCACAGTTGAAAACTTGTCACAAGTCTTGGGGGAGAGAGTTAGGACAGAGAAGAAACCACTATGGCAATGATAGTTGAAAATGATCACCCTGGACAAGAACTGCATGCTGAAAGGAGGTAAAGGGATATGTATGATAACCTTTTGGTACCTGTATTGCAAACAATAACACCTGAAAAGGCGATGGGAAATATACACTGGTAAAGGGAACATTGCATGACTGAAACCCAACGATGAACAGCTTTGTAACTGTGCATCTCACCTTGATTCATTTTTAAAAACAGTTCATTTGTCACTTAGCTTTTCCTTATTTATTTGTTTGGGTGCACATGCTGCTGTGCTGAGACCCCACACTGAGCTCTGTGCTCAGCAGCCAGGCCTGGCGATGCTTGGGGACCATATTCAATACTAGGTTTTGAACTAGGATCAAGGCTGCAGTCTCATGCTAGGCAAACACTTTCATCATTTCTCTGGCCCTTTAGAAAAAGTGAAACATTTACACCTCCTTAACGATTCTCTGTTGTTGCTAACCTACTGAAATATTTTTATCATGCACCATGAATACAAGTGTGGTCGAGGATGCCCGTAGTTTTGCCAAGCACATTATCTCGTGATCCAGGGCAGAGTCCGAGATATATAAACTCATGCAAGGAGGTAAGAGATTTGCTGGGAAGGTGGGAGGTCTTCAGGCTGAGATGAAAGTGATTGCCTTGAGATCACACAGCTTTTTCTCCCGGAAGGGAGCAACATGATGGCCGCCATAATCATGCCACCAGACCCTGCACCAGGCTGTTTCATTCGGAGTGCCCCAGAGGGGGATGGGTGAGAGCTCTCCCCGCCCCAAGGGACCCACCACTGGCAGCCAAAAATCTCCACAACCCAATTGCCTCCACGCTCAAGGACGCTCCCCACATGCTCGGGCTGAGCTTCAAGCATGAATGAAGTCCAACAAAACCCAGGTAACGCGGAACCTTGTGACCTTGAACTCTGGGTTCAATGGGACCGGGAGCAGAGATCTTCTGCCCATTTTCCCCATCTCTGGTGTCCCAGGGGTCACGCCCATAAGTCACCTCCTGCCAGCGCCAGATAATTTTGTCATTGGTCACCCTCCAGATCACACAGCTTTTTCTCCAGGAAGGGAGCAACATGACACCTGCCATGGCCATGCCACGGGACCCCGTGACAGGCTGTGCGATCTCACTCAGGGTTCCCAAGAGGGGGGCAGGTGAGAGCTCACCCTGCCCCAAGGGACCCAGCCCTGGCAGCCGAAAATCTCCAGAACCCAACCACCGCCATGCTCAAGGCCGCTCTCCACACTCTTTGCCGAGCCTCACGCATGAGTGAACATATTCCTGGACTACGAGGCCTACCCATTCTCCAAGAGCACCACACCACATTTGATGAGGTTCAAATAGTAGGCAATTAATCATAGAAGGAAATATATACATATATATGCATATGTACATATTTTCAGATATATACATGAAAGCTCACATCGCTCAATCTTTAACAACATGTTAGTGATGTCCTAAAGAATGTCTTAATGGCTCCTGCCAAAATAGAATAATCTTCACGCTGTTTTCTCTATGGATACATTTTTGTTGCGTTTTCAGCAGTTTTTCATAACAGACACCGTCACTGTTCTCCCGTTGTTCATCGATTTGCTCAAGCGGGCTGGCTGGGCACAAGGCAAACGCCCTACTGCTGTGCTATTGCTCCAGCCCATAAGAGACAATACAAAATACATTATTTTGGTTGAGCTTTGGGACAAGGCTTGGGACTTGGGATGGAAACATCCCAAATATGGTGGTGGGAAAGTATAATGGTGGTGGAATTGGTGTTTGCATATTAAATGTAATCAAGTATTTTGAACTACCTTATAAAATAACAAAAACTTAAAAAAAGAAAGTTATTGCCTTAACCATATTTCCCAAAAGTAGAGAGAGTATGGGGAAAATTGTCTGCCATAGAGGCAGAGGGAGGGTTGGAAAGTGGGGAGTATGCTGGGGACATTGGTAGTAGAGAATGTGCACTGGTGGAGGGATGGGTGTTCGATCATTACATGACTGAAACTCAAACATGAAAGTTTTGTAACTGTTTCTCACGGTGATTCAATTAAAAAAAAGGTAAAGTTAAAAAAAAGAAAGTGATTGCCTTTTAAGTGAGCTCTAAAGTTAACTAGAAATATGAAAGGTACCCATGAGAAGCTCTCCTTTAGCCAATGTCTGAAGACCATAAATACATTTTGAGGATAACAGGGGTGACAGGAACATCTTCTGCAACCCGCCCCACCACCACCACAACCAGCACTACTATAGGAATGGCAGAGACTGGCTGATCCGAATGGCACTTAAAGTCAGTCCAAAAGTCCCAGGAGCCTGGACTGGAGAAGTGGACACTCTCAATAGAATCTATGGTAGAATGTGGATTCCCTGAGTCTGAACTGTAGCTCATTGTTGGTTTTTGTTTTTGTTTTGTTTTGATTTTTTTGTTGTTATTGTTTTGTTTGGGGCAACACCCGACAGAGCTCAGGGCTTATTCCTAGCTCTGCACTCACAAATCATTTCTGGCTGGCTTGGGATACCGGAGATCAAATCCAGGTTTGTCGTATGCAAGGCAAAAGCTCTACTCGCCAGGCTGGAGCAATAGCACAGCGGGTAGGGCGTTTACCTTGCACGCGGCCAACCCAGGTTCGATTCCCAGCAACCCATATGGTCCCCTGAGCACTGCCAGTGGTGATTCCTGAGTGCAGAGCCAGAGGTAACCCCTGTGCGTCGCCAGGTGTGACCCAAAAAGCAAAAAAAAAAAAAAACCCTACTCGCTATACTATCAGTCCAACCCCTGAACCATAGTACACTATACCACACTCCCTGGTCTTATAAAAAAGTCTCAGTAAGGGCAAAAACCCAAAGAGGTATGTTATTGAAAGATTCTTTTTTGACAATTTTTTTCTTTAAAATGTAATACTTTGCAGCCAGGGAGCTGGAGTAATTGCACAGTGGTAGGGAACTTGCCTTGCGCGCGGCTGACCTTACCGACCTGGGTTCAATTCCTCCACCCCTCTCGGAGAGCCCGGCAAGCTACTGAGAGTATCTCGCCTGCACGGCAAAGCCTGGCAAGCTACCTGTGACATATTCGATATGCCAAACACAGTAACAACAAGCCTCCCAATAGAGACATTACTGGTGCCCGCTTTAGCAAATCGATGAACAATGGGAGGACAGTGACAGTGACTTTGTAGCCAGAGCAATAGGGCAGTGGTTTAGGGGTTTGTTTTGCATACGGCTGACTCTGGCTTGAGCCCCAGCACAACATAGGGTCCCCTGGCACAGTTAGGAGTGATTCCTGAGTTCAGAGCCAGAAGTAAACCCTAAGAAAAGCTTAATGTGACCCCCAAACCAAAACAAAAAACAAAACCCTGATATTCTCTCAGCACCTTGTATAGAACTTGCAATTAACTAAAATTGCATGTTATCTGTACAGTTTACCTTAATCTAAAGAGCTTGTTAAAAAGCCTTATCATTGTGGTCACAAAATACTCCTCTCATGGGAAAGAACAAGATAGTATCAGCTTGTCCAGGATCCTCAGCATGCAAAATCCATGCAAATCCTCTCTTGATCTCTCACAGCAGTTGGAACTTGATTTATATCCCTGCCATTGTCCTTTTTACATTCAAGAATTGGTCACATGGGGTCAGAGAGATAGTACAACAGGTAGGGAGCTTGCCTTGAATGCAGCTGATTAGATCCCCAGCATTGCATATGGTCCCCTGAGTCTACCAGGAGCGATTTCTGAGCTCAGAGCCAGGAGTAACCTCTGAGCATCACTGGGTGTGGTCCCCAAACCATATGATATAAAATAAAGATTCATCAGTCATCCATAAACCCAAGAGCCACTCTCTCCCTCCCAGAAATGTTCCCTACAGTGTAATATTCCCCTCCTTCCCCTTCTCTCCCTCCTCCCCTCCCCTTTCTTTCCCTTCTCCTCCTCCCCTCCCTCTCTCTGTCCCTCTCTCCCTTCCTCTCCGTCCCCCTCCACCTCCCCCTTCTCTTTTCTCCCTTCTCCCTCCCTCTCTCACTATCTCTCTATCCCTCTCCCTCACCTTCTCCTCCTTCTCCCTCTCTCCTTTAGGGAATTATGATTTGCAACACAAGTACTGAAAGATTATATCTATCACTTTACCTTTTTTCAGCACACAGTTCTTGTACAGGGTGATCATTTCCAACTATTATTTTCATAATGGTCTCTTCTCTGTCCTAATTACCCTCCCCAACACACTTGTGGCAGGCTTCCAACCATGGGCCAGTCCTCCTGGTCCTTGCTTCTACTGTCCTTGGGCATTAGTTTTACACTATGTCTTTTTATATCCCACAGATGAGTGCAATCTATGTCTGTCCCTCTTTCTCTGACTCATTTCACTCAGCATGATTCCAGCCATTTGTAAGCAAATTTCATGACTTCATTTTTCTTGGTGGCTGAATAGTACTCCATTGTTTCAGAACCCCTTAAGTTTATCGAGGGGGCGTTGCAATGTATCTGCATTACAGTTCTGAGAAAGTTGGCAGTGCTCAGCTTGGCCAGCCCCCAGAAGTGAGCCAAGTGTCTTCCTTCTCTGGTTGTAAAGGTGAGTATCATAAGTTAGGATTGCAAGTTCTGAGAAAACAAGAGTCACACTGAGAGAGGAATGGCTGTGGCTCATATCTTCCATGCACATTCAATGGCCAAAGCTCAGGACGAAGTTTCCACCGTTGATTTCCACAAGAATAAGAAAGCTTGGGACAAACGATGAAGTCCTTGGGATATAAGTGACTCAAAGGGGAATTGTAATAATGGTTCCCACTTATTGAGGGTTTTTTTTTCCTGTGCTAGGTTCTGAGCTATTCACTAGCTGTACCAAATCAAGTAAATCTCACATCACCTATTGGTAGACAGCATTAGCACCTCCAGTAACACTCTTTGAGGTGCAACCTCGAAAATGTAGATTTCTCACCTGGAGTCCATCTGTCACTGACCCAGACTAGTTTCTGCAGGTTGTAGAGAAACAGTGGTTTCAGCATAGAGAGACAGCCTAAGGCACTGGTCGATTTTTCAGCAGAAGGCGATGGATGCGAGAATTGTTGCTCTTCACTACCAGAACCAATAACTCTCTTTGAGACCCTCATCTCTCTCCCTTTGACTCTACAATGAGTGTACCTGAAATTTGAAATGGTTTTTTTTTTGTCTTCAGCAGTCACGTTACATTGGACCTTTTTCCTAGGTGTCTGATGAGAGGATGTTCCTTAAAAATTAATGGCCCTGACCTATGACTGCACATCAGGGAAAAGCTGCCATAGGAGGAGAGTGTGGAGATCACTCAAAGAACTGGATGCGGGGCCAGAGCAATAGTACAGCAGGTAGGGAGCTTGCCTTGCACGTGGCTGACCTGGGTCGGATCCCTGACACCCCATATGGTCCCCCAAGCCCAACAGGAGTAAGAGTGCAGAGCACAGGAGCCAAATCTGTGCTCTGAGAACAGAGCTAGGAGTAAGACCTGAGCACTGCTGCGTGTGACTCAAAAACACAAAAGGGAGAGAGAGAGAGAGAGAGAGAGAGAGAGAGAGAGAGAGAGAGTTATGGAACACCACACATTGCATGAAGGGCCCATAGGCAGGTAGGTATTTCACTTGTGAAACTCCCACTCGTGAACCCCCCAATAACTGTATGTGTAACTGTGTGTGCTTCTCCATCCCCTATCTGAGCTTTTTTAAAAGCACAATTAAAAGAATTTGTTTTTGCGGGGGGGAGGCTTGGTTCAACAATTGGCTGTGTTTATGGATCCACGGGATCAAACTAAACTTGTTTGCATGCAAGGCACGTGCCTTACTCCTGGACTATCTCTCCAACCCACATGTATTTGTATACAGAGGAGGGGCAGACATTGGTAAAAAAAAATCTTTGAATTGAATTGTAATAGTCTGACCGGGGTGGTAATTCCCTAGCAACAGAGACAAACAGAGTGATTTAGACCATTAGCAGGATTGGGAAGAACACATTCATCGCCCCCGCCCCCCTAGTGTTCCTATTCAGACCATCAGATATTTTCTTCATGCTACATGCAGGGTCCAGAAGATCTGCAAACTTTACAGTTACATTTTGGAGCCCTGGAAAAGAACAACCAAGCGTGAAGCTGAAAAGACCACTTGTGAATCCCCAGCGTCACTGTGGCTAGTAACCCCTAGAGTGACTTCCAAGCTCGATGATAAGCAATAAATATCCATCACCTCCCTCTATGCTCAACGTAATCTGAAAAGAAAGGCTTTTCAGAGAAATTAAGTGAGTTGCCTAAGGATACACAACTAGAATATTTCAGTACCAAGATTGGGGTCCAAGTGAATGTGATTGTATAGGCTCCAAGCTCATTTTCTTTAGCAGGAGTGGAGGGGTGGTGGGCACAGCCAGAGGTGCTCAGAGGATACTCCGGTCTCTGTGCTCAGGGGACCATGCATGGAAGGCCTCAATTCATGTACTACCTCTTCAGCCTTAATCCCTATACTATCTCTCTGGGCCCTAATCTCTCTGCTTTTACCCACACAGAATCCTAGGTTCTTATGGGGCTGTTGGGGAAATGGGAATGAGGGAAACTTTAATCATTATTTAGCTGAATTAATGAGAATTTCATTTCTTGTTATTTGATTTGGGGGCCACATCCACAGTGTTCAAGGATTACTCCTGGTTCTATGCTCAGGAAGCACTCCTGGTGGTGCTCAGGAGACTAGATGGGGGTGCCGAGGATTGAACCTTCATCATCCATGGGTAAAGCAAGCACTCTTCCCACTGTCCTATCTCCACATGAGGTTTTTTAGAAGTCTCATGAGGGGACAGTAGAAATCCACTGTATTTTTGCCAATTAACACCAAATACTTTAAATTTAGTTGTGTTGTTTTCATCTAGTCCTTCCTTTTCAGGCTGTATTTATTTTTCTATCATCTTCAAATCTACTGTGTATGAAATTTTTGTTTTCTCACTCATAGTGGAAACACTCATAGTGTTTCCCCTTGTTCTTCCTTTACTTTTTAATCCGAAATTGTCATTTCTTTTTAAAAAGCATTGTACTCTTTCTGACTATGAGAGTGCTTTGTTTCTTACTAAAGAGAATTTGAAATTCAGAAAGACACAAAGAACATAACAAAGAATGAACTCTAATTTCACCACGCAGAGAGAACCACTTTAATGCTTTTTCCCCCATTTTCAAGACACTTTAAAATAGGTTGATAAATTTCCTTTCAGTTTTGTTGTTCTTTAGATATGCACACATTTTTCTTTCAATAAAATTGGAATCATAATGTACATACAATATTTTGATCATCCTTTTCTCACTTAAATATTATGAGCAGTTTCCTATGTCATTAATGCACGTGACTATATAGTTTATAAGCATATGAGGAACTATAATTTTCTAATTTTGAAACTTTAATTTCCTTCCAGATTTCCTTTTGTTTAAATTTATTTTATTTTATTTTTGCTTTGTTTTTTTTTGTGTGGGGGCTATATCTGGTGGTTTTCAGGACTTACTCCTGGCTCTGCACTCAGGGATCACTCCTGGCACTGCTCAGGGGACCATATGGGGTATTGGGTATTGAACTCAGGTCTGTAGCACTGTAGCACTGTCCTCCCATTGTTCATCGGTTTGCTCGAGCGGGCACCAGTAATGTCTCCATTGTAAGACTTGTTGTTACTGTTTTTGACATATCGAATACGTCACGGGTAGCTTGCCAGGCTTTGCCGTGCGGGCGGGATACTCTCGGTAGCTTGCCTGGCTCTCTGAGAGGGGCAGAGGAATAGAACCCGGGTCAGCCTCGTGCAAGGCAAATGCCCTACCCTCTGTGCTATCATCAGCAAGGCAAAACACTATACCTGCTGTACTATTGCTTTGACTCCTCCTTCCATTTTTATTTTTTCCCCAGTTTCTGGGTGTTTTTTCTATTTTGGGTTTGGAAGCCACAAGTAACAGTCTTCAGGCCTTATTTCTGGTAATGCTCAAAGATACGTGGGGCCAGGGATCAAACCTAGGTCAGGTACATGCAAGGCAAGTGCCCTTACCCCTGACCTATCTCTCCTATTCACTCTAACAATGTTTTAGTATATAATCTCTAATATTTTTCAAATGTGATTCTATTAAAGTGGAGAACATTTCAGCAATCACTGACAAAATCAACTTGTTATATTTTTATGTGAAATATTTCATTTTCACATATTCCCAAATAAGGAATAAAAAGTAATCAAGAATAATCTTCAAACAGAAATGACAAATTGTCAATGACCAATAAAAGCATGCTCTTAGAACTTCACCACACAACTGAGGTTATCAAATTGGGGGGTGGCGGGTTTGGAACAGGGGTTGGGAGAGATGTTCAGGACTAGAAGTGACATGAAAATAGTGGTAAAGAGGTTTTAGCATTATGGTGGTGGTAGAGATGCAATATTTTTGTTTGTTTGTTTTGTGGTCACATCTGGCAGCAGTACTCAGGGGCTAGTCTGGCTCTGTGTTCAGGAGTGACCCCTGGAGGTGCTTGGGGAATCATATGTGGTTTCAGAGGAATTAAACCAGGGTCGGCTGCTTGCAAGGCAAGGGCTCTAGCCCCTGAACTTTCCCTCTGATGCAAGATGAAGTAGCTTTGTATATCAAAACCATAAACATTAACGCTATTGTAAAATATGTTACCTCAGGGGCTGGAGTGATAGCACAGCAGGTAGGGCATTTGCCTTGCACACAGCTGACCCGCATTCGATTCCCAGCATCCCATATGGCCCCCCAAGCGTCGTCAGGAGTAATTCCTGAGTGCAGAGCCAGGAGTAACCCCTGTGCATCACCAGGTATGACCCAAAAAGCAAAAAAAAAAAAAATCAATAAAATATGTTACCTCAATAGTAATATACTAAATATTAAATTTTGTTTGTTTTTCGGCCACACCGGCAGTGTTCAGTGTTTTCTCCTGGCTGTAAACTCAGGGATCACTCCTCGTGGGCTCAGGGGACCATATAAGGTGCTGGGGTTGCAACCCAGGTCTATTGTGCGCAAGGTAAGTGGCATACCCATAGTACTATTCCCCCCAGCTCTCAATTTAAAATATGTTTTTATTTACTAGAAAGTCCAATGTCTTTGCAAAATTTTATCTATCTTGGTAGCAGAGAGATAGTATAGAAGGAAAAACAGTTTCCTTGCCTGCAGTCAATAAGATTTCAATATCCAGAACTACATAAGGCCCCCAGTTCTTACCGGGAGTGATCCATGAGTGACCAGCAAGGAGTAGGCCCTGAATACAGTCCTGTAGGACCTCAAAACCAAAAATATATATTTATGTGTCTATTTTTGTCTTCTGTAACTACTTTGCCCCCAAAGTTCAGTTTAAATGGAATATATAGAAAGCCTATATATAGGCTTTGAAAATAGAGGCTAAACAGGCATTACCGTCTAAGAGCCCAGTCAGATTTCAGTAGAGGGATAAGAAGTAGGAAAATGTCTCTTAACAAGATGGGCTTGGAACCCCCATCCCAAGAAATCCAGGAACTGCCCCCACTTTTCTTGACCTCTTATTAGATGACCTTTTAGATGGCCCTTTTGTTTCTGAACCTAAGGAAGTTAGTACAAGTGTTAACTCCAGTGTAACCCAAATACATCAACTGTGGAGTATGAGTTTGTGAATAAACAGTGGATCCCCAGATTGAACTGCTCAGATTCTCCCAAGTGCTGCTCTTGAGCATTGCACCAAGTTTCTAGATGATTAGGGAGGTAACTGGTCCACAGACCAGTGGCTGGCAGCCAGTAACAGGCCACTAATCTTGCACATGGGGGAAATGAGCCTAGAAAGACTCGAAGGGTTTCCTCCAAGACACCCAGTTACACATGTTTCCAGTGAACTGTTTCTTGTGGCTTGATGATGAGCGAAGCAGCTGGGAAACAACCAAACCTGAGGATGGAAGCATAACCAGAAGCGCCATCTTTCTGGCGAAAACAAACTCAACAAGGAGGGTAACAAACAAAGGATTTGCCATTTCACTTTGACATGATCAATTTTTTTCAGTTCATTTTATTCATTTGGATGAGTGGACAAAATTCCACTGTGCTCTGTTTGGATTCCACAAGGGTGTTTTTTTATGCTTGTTTGTTTTGTTTTTAGGCCATAAACAGCAATGTCCAAGCATTAGTCCTGCCTCTGCACTCAGGAGTCACTCCTCGTGGTGCTCAGGGGACCATATGGGATGTCAAGATTCCAACCCGGGCTGGCTACATGCAAGGCAAACACCCTACTCACTGTACTATCTCCAGTCCTGGATTTCACAGGTTTTATAGGCTTTTATGGGACAGGGAAACTTTTGGCAGTAATTATTTGGCATTATTCAGCTTTAATGGGATATTTATTAAAATGCTATGAGCATGAAATGCAATTTTGAATTCCGAACTGAATCCTGGACAAAGACAAACAAAGTCGTGAAATCTGAAGACAGTCTGTAGTGTAATCACTAGCAATATATTGAGGTTAATTTCTTAGTTTTGACAAATATGCTGTTGTTATGAAAGATGCTAGCATTTGGAGGACCTCAGTGACAGGTATGCAGGAATTCTGTAACTTTTCTGTAAATAGAGAATCATTCTAAAATTAAAAATTCACTTAGTTGGGGAGATAACTCAATGATTGAGCTCATGCTTTGCAAGTGGGATGCTGAAATTCTATCCTAGTCAATGCCCAATTCTATCCCTGAGCACCATTGAGAGTGAGCCCACCACCGCCAGCTCTGAGCTGGTAGTAGCTCCTGATCAACATCAATTGTAACCCCCCAAACAAACGAAATAAGTGAAAATTGGGGATGCTGAGGTTGCTCTTCAGTAGCTCATGTATCTTATATTATGAGGTTTTAAATTTGATCCTCGGCACCCCAAAATATGAGGTCATTTCTACTGAGGCAAGGGAGATAGCACACAAGTTAAGATGCTTGCCTTCTATTCGCAGATGATATGATACTATACTTAGAGAACCCAATAACCTCCACCAAAAAACTCCTAGAAACAATAGACTCGTATAGTAAAGTTGCAGGCTATAAAATCAATACCCAAAAGTCCATGGCTTTCCTATACGCAAACAGTGAGAGAGAAGAAAGCAACATGAAAAAAACAATCCCGTTCACAATTGTGCCCCAGAAAATCAAGTACCTAGGTATCAGCTTAACTAAGGAAGTAAAGGACCTGTACAAAGAAAACTACAAAACGCTAGTTCAGGAAATAAAAGAGAACATGAGGAAATGGAAAGATATCCCCTGCTCATGTGTCGGTAGACTTAACGCTGTCAAAATGGCAATACTACCGAAAGCATTGTATAAATTCAATGCAATCCCTATAAGGATACCCATGACATTCTTCCAAGAAATGGAGCAAACACTCCTGAAATTTATATGGAACAATAAGCCCCCACGAATAGCTAAAGCAATTCTTGGGAAAAAGAAAATGGGAGGAATCAACCTCCCGAACTTCAAACTGTACTACAAAGCAGTAATAATTAAAACAGCATGGTACTGGAACAAAGGCAGAACTGCAGACCAATGTAACAGGGTTGAATACACTGACATCTCCCCTCAATCATATGATCATCTAATCTTTGATAAAGCTGCAAGTAATGTGAAATGGAGTAAAGAAAGCCTCTTTAACAAATTGTGCTGGCATCACTGGATGGCTACATGCAAAAAAGTGGGCTCAGAACTCTGCCTAACACCATGTACAAAAGTAAGATCAAAATGGATTAAAGACCTCAACATCAGACCAGAAACCATAAGGTACATTGAAGACAAAGTTGGCAAAACCTTCCATGACATTGAAGCTAATGGTATCTTCAAAGATGCCACGCCACTGGCCGAGCAAGTGAAAACAGAGATAGATAAATGGGACTATCTTAAACTAAGAAGCTTCTGCACCTCCAAAGAAACAGTGACCAAAATACAAAGACAGTCTACAGAATGGGAAAGGATATTCGCCGAATACACATCTGACAAGGGGTTGATATCAAGGATATACAAAATACTGGTTAAACTCCACAAGAAGAAAACATCCAACCCCATCCAAAAATGGAGCAATGAAATGAACAGAAACTTTCTCAAAGAAGAAATCCGAATGGCAAAAAAGCACATGAGAAAATGCTCTACATCATTAATCATCAGGGAGATGCAGATCAAAACCACAATGAGATACCATCTCACACCTCAGAGACTGGCCCACATTCAAAAGAACAAAAGCAACCGATGCTGGCGTGGATGTGGCAAGAAAGGGACACTCCTTCACTGTTGGTGGGAATGTCGACTGGTTCAGCCCTTCTGGAAAACAGTATGGACGATTCTCAAAACATTAGAAATTGAGCTCCCATTTGACCCAGCAATGCCACTTCTGGGAATATATCTCAGAGAGGCAAAAATGTATAGTCGAAGTGACATCTGCACTTGTTTGTTCATTGCAGCACTCTTTACAACAGCCAGAAACTGGAAGAAACCTGAATGCCCATGAACAGATGACTGGTTAAAGAAACTTTGGTACATCTACACAATGGAGTACTATGTAGCTGTTAGAAAAGATGAAGTCATGAAATTTACATACAAGTGGTACACCATGGAAAGTATCATGCTAAGCGAAATGAGTCAGAAAGAGAGGGATAGACATAGAAAGATTGCATTCATCTGGGGGATATAAAGTAACAAAATATGAGATAAATACCCAAGAATAGCTAAGATCAGCACCAGGAGGATTACTCCATAGCTTAGTGGCCAGCCGGGCATTCTAGAGGAAAGGGCAGCTCAGATAGAGACGGGAGCACCAAATAAAGGGTGTTTGGAGGATCCTCCCAGGAGGGGAGATGCATGTCGAAAGTAGACTATGGACTGAACATGTTTGCCACTCAATGCCTCTTTTGCAGACCACAACACCCAAAAGGAGAGAGAGAACACAGGGGATTGCCCTGCCACAGAGGCAGGGGAGGATGGGGGGATGGGGGTGGGGGAGATTTTATCCATGGTGGTGGAAAATGGGCACTGGTGGAGGGATGGGTATCTGATCATTATATAATCGAAACCCAAGTACAAAAATTATAAATCTACAACTGTACCTCATGGTGTTTCACTAATAAAAAAATAAAAAAAATTTTAAAAAGATGCTTGCCTTGCATCGTGCTGATTCCAGTTCATAATCCTCAGCACTGCATATGGTTCCTCTATACCACTAAGCAGTGTCAGAAATATCCTCCTAGCACCACCTGGTATGACCCACGATCCCAGGGGAAAAGTGTGGGGAAGAGGGTGGTGGGGAGATCCAAAATGACCCAAAAAGAACCGTTCTGTTAGTGCACCTGTGGCATCAACAGAAAGAATGCATAACAATCCTAACAATTCAATAGAGTACTGCACCCATCAACGGACCTTACTGAGAAAATTCCCTGGAACAAGTCAACATCACGAAAGAGACTCAGTGGCATGGGAGGTGGGCTTGCAGACATTGAGAGCTGAGGAGTACTATCCTGGGTGGAGGAACAGAGAACAGAGACTGGCAGAATACACCAACCTAGGGCTTGTGTGGAATATCTAAAACTGCAGTCTCAGGACTTCTTTTTTGTTTTTTTTTGGGGGGGGGCACTAAAAGGGGATTTTTGCTTCTTTTCATTTTTTGGTTTGGGGCCACACCTGGTGATGTTCAGGGTTGACTCTTGGCTCTGTGCTCAGGGATCACTCCTAGAAAGCTCTGTAGACTATAACAGGGATGCCAGGGATCAAACCTGGGTCAGCCATGTGCAAGGCAAGTGCCTACCCGCTGTGCTACCTCTCGAGCCCCCAAAATCTGTGTGCTAAGTACTTCACTTTTCATTTTTGTTTTGAGGCCATACCTGGCTATGCTCAGGGGTTACTCCAGGCTCCGCACTCAAGAATCACTCCTGGCAGTGCTCAGGGTACCACAGGGGATGCTAGGGATCGAATTCTGGTCCCTCTTTATTACCTCTCCTCCCTCCTGCTGTTTCAACTCTCCATCCCTAATACCTCTTAAGCCCACCGAAGAATGGTGCTGGGCACACCTGACCCAGGCTGGGAGCAAACACACTATCTTGTCCTGCCCTCACACGCCCATAGCTTTGACTCCGCCTCCACAAGCCCCACCCTATGATTCTGTCAACAACAATTCACAGGCTTTTGTACAGATCCCAAGGAAGCTCCCTTTAACTGAGCACACCAGTCATTTTTTTTTTTATTTTTATTAGTGAAACACCATGAGGTACAGTTGTAGACTTACAAATTTTTGTGCTTGGGTTTCAGTTATACAATGATTGAACACCCAACCCTCCACCAGTGCCCTTTCTCCACCAACTGATCCCAGTATCCCTCCCACCCTCCATCCCCCCCGACTCTGTGGCAAGGCATTCCCTTTTTTTCTCTCTCTCCTTTTGGGTGCTGTGGTTTGCAAAAGAAGCATTGAGTGGCAATCATGTTCGGTCTATAGTCTACTTTCAGCATGCTTCTCCCATCCTGAGAGGATCCTCCCAACACTCTTTATTTGGTGCTCCCTTCTCTATCTGAGCTGCCTTTTCCCCTAGCACGTGCGGCTGGCCTCCAAGCCATGGAGTGAGCCTCCTGGTACTTATCTCAGCTATTCTTGGGTATTAGTCTCCTATTTTGTTATTTTATCTTCCCCAGATGAATGCAATCTTTCTATGCCTGTCCCTCTCTTTCTGACTCAATTTTGCTTAGCATGATACTTTCCATGTAGTACCACTTGTATGTAAATTTCATGACTTCATCTTTTCTAACAGCTACATAGTACTCCATTGGAGCACACCAGTCTTCATCGCCAAGCTAAATTGGAGGACTCCGAGCATAAAGAATCCTCAAAGTTTCAGTTTGGTGCCTTGTCAAAAAGAAATTAGGTGTCGGGCCGGAGGGATAGTACAGTGGTTAGGGCGGTTGCCTTGTGCACAGCTGACCCAGATTTGATTCCTGGCACCCCAATATGGTTCACTGAGCCCAACAAGTGTGATCTCTGAGCATAGACCCAGGAAGAAGCCCTGAGCACCGCCAGATGTGACCCTAAAACAAGACAAAGATAGTGCCTGGGGCCAGAGAAAGAGTGAGCACAATTTTTGCATGCAGGAGGTCTGGGGTCAGTCCCAGGTATCACCTGGCCCCTGGTGCACTATTAGGAACAAGCACCAAGCACCAAGCACAGAGACAGAAGGAGGCCCTGATGATCGACAGAGTGGCCCCAAACCTACACACACACACACACACACACACACACACACACACACACACACACGTGCACGCGCGTGCGAGTTAGGATAAACAAGCTTGAGGGCCAGAGAGATAGTTCAACAGGTAGGACACTTGCCTTGCTCATGCCCGACCCAGCCAGGGTTCAATTCCTCAACACTGCCAGGAGTAATTCCCGAGTGCAGTACCAGAATTAATCCCTGGGCATCACTGGGTGTGACCCCAGAACAAAACAAAACAAAATAAAACAAAACAAAACAACTTTGGGGCCTGAGAGATAGTACGGTGGGTAGGAAGTTTGCCTTGGAGTTCTGTATGGTCCCCCGAACCCTAAAGGAATAAGTCCTGAGCACTACCAGGTGTAGTTGCAAAACAAAATAAATAAATAAATAAATGAACAAACTTGAGAAATTGACAAAGCCAAAACTAAGTGTGAGTTAAATGGTTCTATCTCAGACTTTAGGGAGATAAATGACAGTTTGATTTGTGTGAGAAAATTATTTAGGAGAAAAAGCCCATTATGCCCCAGAAGATAACCTGGTTGAATTGGCGAGTGCGGAGTGCTCCAATTTCAGAGAAATCAAATGGTGATTTTCTCCCCCTTTGGTTGCGAAGAAAAAAGATTTTTTTCCTCTTTGTATCATTTTTTTCCGTGGAGCCAATTATTTTCCATTGAAGTAATCATCAAAAATGGGCATCACCTCATCATGGGGTTGTACACAGTACAGTGATAAACAGCTTCAGCTGAAAGATAATTATGTTACTTATCTACTTCTTAGAGCAGCAAACCCTTTTTAAAAAGTTTTTAAATTTTATTTATTTTTCTTCTTTGTTCAAAAAGTTTGTGGGCCACACCCAGTGATGCTCAGGGATCACTTATGGCTCTTCACTTAGGAAATACTCCTTGCAGTGCTCGGGGGGGACCATATGGGATTCCTGGGTTGGGCACATGCCTTACCCTGATGCACTGTTTCTCCAACCCCCACCCCCACAATTTTTAAATGTAATATTCCATAAAGTTGAGTGATCTTTCTGGGGTTGCATTGGCCTGCCTGGAGGAGATGGTGGCCACTTAAGTTTTAAGATGTGAGGGGGCTCAAAAGCCTTCAAAGTCTTCAAACCTCAAGTCCCTTTCCTGGCTTCCCTGTCCCAGTGTCCAAGCTCTGTCTTTTGGTGGCTACATTAGGTGGCAGGTTCAGAGATGTCATTGAGGTCTGGGGTTTTGTGGATTCTAGGCAATTGGGGGATCTTGGGGGTTCTGTTTATTTGTTTTGTTTGGGTTTTTCTTGGAGTGTCGACGCCCAGGCCAGTGACTCCTTGGTTACCATTAGTGGCCTCTTTCAGATCAGCAGGTGCAATTTCACCGTGGGCTTTAGCTTTCAGCCTGTTGCCAACACCACGCACTCACATTATCCTGCAGCTCATTAGATGACTTTCTTTGTAATCTAATTTGTATGCCCACGTGCACAGCGGCTATTTATTAAGTGTAATCGGTGCTAATGACATCCGCTTCTGTTTCTTTCATCAATCACGTGCTTTTAGGAGATAATGGAATAGAAATATCTCATTTTGATCTAGGACAAATGAGAAAACGAATGCACATGTTTATAAAATGTACTTTTTTGGTTGGCTTACCAGGCCCATTGCTTACAAAGGAATGACTATTTCCCGACCTATCTTTTTAGAGCTCAGTGAGGCCAAGGTACAGTGGCGTTGAAATATCAAAGCATTCACTGTAAGGTGCTGTAGATGAAGAATAAACACAACTCCGCCTTAGTAGGGTTTGCAAAAATCTCAACTGACTAGAAATCAGCGGTTGGGAGAAGCCTGTGTGATATACTCGTAATGTGTTAAGGAGAGAAATCTAATTACCACACCCTCTTTACAAGCACAGAATCAAACGCAGTGCCTGCTCGGGTGTCTGTAGAAAATTGAATCGCAATTTCTTTCATCCAACAAACATATATTGAATTTCAACTACTCACCAGGTAAGGGACAAAGAAAGATAAAGCAAAATCTCTGCTCAGGAGCAGATGGTGTGCTCTGGAAGCAAACATGTATGCTGAATTGTGGTGCCAGGAGAAAGGCGATTGCAAAGTGAGGGGGCTGGAGAAATAATACGAGGGGAAGGTGCTTGCTTTGCATATGGGTGACCTGGGTTTGATCCCCAGCACTGCATGGGGTTCTCCCAGCCCCACCAGGAGTGATCCCTGAGTACAGAGCTAGGGATAAGCCCTGAGCAGGGCCAGGTAGGATCCAAACTAACCCCCTTAAAGAAAAAGGCAATTAAGAGGTAAAGTGGGAACACAGAATAGATAGCATTTTCCATGGTGCGTGTGTATGTATGTGTGTGTGTGTGTGTGTGTGTGTTATGTGTATGAGAGAGAGAGAGAGCTGGGATTCAGGGAGCATCTCACCAAGATTGTGTGGTGGCAGCACTTGAACTAAGCCTGAATTAATGAGTTGGAATCCCTAGAGGAAAGAGGAAGAAAAACATCCCTCAAATCTTTCCCCATTTGTAGACTATTTATCTTTCTCTAAAATCAGTGTCACAAAGGAAGCTCTTTAAAATGTGATCTTAGTAACTGCAGTGATAGTACAGTGGGTAGTGTGCTTGCTTGCGCATGGCTAACCTGGGTTGATCCCCGGCATTGTATACGGTCTCCCGAGTCCTGCCGGAAGTGATCCCTGAGTGGAGTCAGGAGTAAATTCTAGGCACTGCCAGGTGTGACACCCCACCCAAAAAATAATTGATTAATTAATTAAATGATTTCAGGGGCCAGAGAGATAGTCCAGCAGGCAGGGTGATTGCCTTGCACATGCTTGACCGGGCTTCAATCTCTGGTACCCCTTATGGTCCCTCTAATCCAGCCAGGAGTGATCCCTGAGTACAGAGCCAAGAGAAAGCTCTGAGCACCACCTGATGTGGCCCCCTCAAAAATATATAAATAAAACATGATTTCAGGGCTAGACACATAGTACAGTGGGGTAAGGCAAGTGCTTGCCTTGTACGTGGCCAGTACTGCACATGGGCCCCAAGAGCTGCACCTGAGCACAGAACCAGGTGTATCCCCTGAATATTTCAGGGTATGGCTCAAAAACCCAACGCCACCACAAAATAGAATAAAATAAAATATGACTTCAGACTCCCCATGGGACACTTTTGGTCACATACTCTGGATCTCACTAAACGTTCCTTAATATTTCTGGAAGTCACTCTTTCTGTGTACTCCCTGCCTTGATATGTATTATTGCCGTAACCTTTAATGCTCATTATTCTGTGCTCAGCTTTGTAAGATGATCCTGTTGATCCAGTACCTAGACTCTTCTGGAAAAACATAAAAACTCAGCCTTGCACATGGCCAACCTGAGTTCAATGCATCCCATATGATCCCCTGAATACTGCTGGGGTAATTCCTAGGGTAGATCCATGAGTAACCCCTGAGTACTACTGGGTGTGGGCCCTAAACAAAGCAAAACCCCAAAATGTGGATACTTTTTCATCTATAATCTTGCCCATTAAACCTTTCCTTAATAAAAGCCCCCCTTTGGACTATGACTCTAGATGGAGATTTAATTCTAGGTGCCTCATTATGTTCTCCACAGGATCTGCTACAGCAGAATTACAGAAATATGTTAATTATTATAGAGTAGATATAATGGACTTAGAAGAAGGAGGTTAGAATGAAGCCTCTGGAAGGAATATGATTTCCCATTGCAGTAAGTTTTATTGCTATTAAGAATTAGTGTGTGATGGTTGCTACAATTGAGTGAATTACATAAATGCTAATGTCAACATCAGGCATCATTAAAAGAGATGGCAAAACATTTTCTCTTTTTAAATGTCAGAATTATTCTTCATCCATCAGGTAATAGTTTTTCAATTTTCCTTTCATAGATACAGTGCGCTGTCAGCACTCCTGAAGTCCTAATTGATTTCCCAGCTACGAGACCATGGGAAGCCAAAGGGCCTTCATTATAGGAGAGAACGAATAAGACACTACCACTTCCCCAAGAAACACAAGATCAATAGATGACTATAGCACACTGAGCTGAACCACGCACTTGCTACGTAATCTTGGCTTCAGAGAAGAGTTAGATCGCAATGAAGGAGGTAGTAAATGGCCACTAAGGGCTCAACTGGGTTGCTTAGTAAAAAAATTGTACTTTCAATTAAATGTCAAAGACGATTATATGGGAAACATCACAGAGCCTCAAAAGTAGAGAAGATAGGGGCCAGAGGGATAAAACAGGTGGGAAGACACTTGCCTTGCACGAAGTTGACGCTGGTTTGATCCCTGATACTGCCAGGAGTGATTCTAAGCACATGGCCCAGACTAATCCCTGAGCACAATCCCAAGTGTTATCTAACCCCTCCTCCAATCTCCACTCATTTAAGAAAAAGTAGGGAAGAAATACTACAACACTTTGCTAAGTTAACATTTCATTACCAAGGGTTCATTACCAAACACTCTTGGAGTGTTTTGTTTATAAAATATAACAATTATATTTGGGGCTTGGGTTTGGGGGCTACACCCAGTGGAGCTAGAGACTACTCTTGACTCAGTGCTCCGGAGTCTCAGCTGAATGCAAGATCAGTGTCGTAACCCCTGCACTAACTCTCTAGCCTCCATCGCTTGGAGTTTTAAGAGACAAAATGTTGTCTGGAGACCATCCACGTCTGCCACCATGTCAACTCACTCACTGGCCTTGCTCCACAAATTCCCAACTAAATCTCCCAGGAGATGCATGCCAAACAACTAAACGTTGTGGAATTACTGCTTGGCCCCTCCAGCCCTGATGCTGAAAACCTGGGAGTATACCTATGAGTATAGGAGGCAGGTAGGTCGAGTCCCACCAAAGGAAGACTCTGGAAGCAGTGCCCATCCCCACCACTACAGCAGTACCAAGGGCCCAACTCCACCACCACGAATATTCCTGCAGAGACACCAATCTCCAAATAATTCCAGGTACAGGTGCCTGACCTGAGAACTCTGGTGGTACATTTTTTTTAGATCTAGAGGCTACTCTTGACTTAGTGCTCAGGAGTCTCAGCCGAATGCAATATCAGTGTCCTAATCCCTGTACTAACTCTCTAGTCTGAGCTGGGGTGATTGCCTCCAGACATACCCGATACTTCTGGTAGCCTCACCAACCACAGTCTGCCACCTTGTTGACTATTTGGCCCAGACCGTAGATTTGGAGATGACTGACCCCATATGTGGCCACAGGACACCTCCTGAAGCAATAAAAAAACTTAATAAATTCTTAGATAAGGACTTACCAAGCCTACAATCAGATATAAGAATGTTTGCATAAACTTATTTTCTATATCTATTGATATTAATGCAATTTTGCCATCGAATCAATTTTAATCCTAGAATTGTATCAACAGTTGTTGCTTCTTTTCTACATTAAGTAAAAAAAAATTAAAGGAGAGAGATAAAATGTTCCAGGAAAACATGACATTCTACATTCATTGGAAATAAAAGCAGGAGAAGGACTTTGGCATAAATGTCATTTCCTAGGTTATACACGGCTCATTGAAGATCGTGGATGGGTGAATAGTCAGGATTCTACTGGTTTTGATCTCTCGAAATTTATAACTCTGTCAAAATACTTTGGGTATCATTTTGATGATTGAACGAAATATTCCAGTGGCTGGGGAAATGGACCAGGGGTCAGAGGTTCATTCTTCGCAAGCAGCAGACCTACTTTTGATCCCTAGTACTATATAACACCCTAAGCACAGCTGAGTGTAGCCCAGAAAACATAGGAAACACAGGGCCTAAGCAATATTACATCATTGATCATAAAACCATTTTTCCTTAATCTTTTTAACCATGAATGCTTCTGAATTTGTATTGCTGCCTGTGTTTCTCCTTTTCCTACTGGTTGGCTGGCCCCTAGACTTATACTGTGCCCAGCACCTCCCACAACCTTCTCTCCTGCCATTGACAAGATTTTCATCTGTGTTCCCTTTGGAATATTCTGGGGCCCATGGAAGGGAGGCATTTTTCTCCAACCTGAAAAACACTGCGTTGAATAATATAACTCAGTTGGCTAAGAATCACTGGGAGTGGACACTGCCACACTGAACACTGCTTGGGAACTCTACCAAAAGAAACAAAACAGGAGCCAGAGAGATTGGGCAGTAGGTCGGGTGCTTGCCTTGCATTTGGCCTCCCCAGGTTCAATCCCTGGCACCCCATATGGTCCCCGGAACCCACCAAGAGTAACACTGTCCTCCCGCTCTTCATCGATTTGCTTGAGTGGGCACCAGTAACTCCTCACAACAAATTATGAGACTTGTTGTTACTGTGGTTGGCATATCGAATATGTCACAGTAGCTTGCCAGGCTTTGCCATGCGGGTGAGATACTCTCAGTAGCTTGCCGGGCTCTTCGAGAGGGACGGAGGAATCAAACCCGGGTCTGCTGCATGCAAAGCAATTCCCTATCTGCTGTGCTATCGCTCCAGCCCCCACCAAAAGTAATCCCTGAATTAAGTCAGGAGTAAGCTCTGAGCACCTCTGGGTGTGGGCCCAAAACAAAAAAAAAAAAAGAGGAAGAAGAAAAGAATAGAAACAAAATTAGTTATTCCCATAATCATGTCTCTAAGCTGCCAAGTTTTTGTGATTTCTATTCTGTTTCTATTTCTGTGTCTCCCTCTCCCCCAAATCATGGTTTTCTGTTTTTGTTTTTTGGGCCATACTCCAAACCCGGCAATGCTTAGGGGTTCCTCTTGGCTCTGAGGATGTGGGGGATTGAACCAAGGTTGGCTGTGTGCAAGGCTTTACATACCCTACTCCCCCTAATCACTGATTACTGATGAAATGCAAGAACATTTTCTAGGAGTGAGAATAAATTCAGACTGCAGTTAGGGGACATGATGCAAGTGACAGGGGTTTCCTGGTCATTAAGATGGCTGTGATGATTTGCATTCTGAACTTCAAGTGTTGTGGTTCAAGTGTTGGACACTCGGCCAGCAATGATTCATGCCACTCAGAGAATCCACAAGGTATGTTTTGGCTATGAACATCCCAATCAAGACAGAGGACTAGAAAAAAAAGTGGATTTCATGCCCAATTCAATCAGATTAATCAATGGCTGAATAAATAGCAGTACTTCTACATTATAAAAAAAAAGACAGAGGACTAGAGCGATAATAAGGGGAAGTTGCTTGCTTTGCACGCAGCCAACCCTAATTCGATCCTTGGCATCCAGTTGGGTCCTGTAAGCATCACCAGGAATGATGCCAGAGACAGGAGTAAGACCTGAGCACAACTGGGTGTGACCCAAAAGTAAAAAACAAAACAAAACAGAAAACAAATAAATACAAGAGACATTCTGTTTTTGGAGTTCTTCCTAAGCATCTTTTGAGAAATTCTGTCTTTTTGTATTCTGTAACCTAGACACAGTAACCTGGATATCACCTTAAGTTATTGAACCCTATTTCCCAGATTCTTTCAAAGAATACTAGATCAATGTGCTATTGATCGGCGTTTTGTGAACAATGCCCTCCCTGACAAGCATGTTTGGGAAACTCTTTAAAACCTCTGTGGGAGATGTAAAATGCCAATCAGCACTAAGGATCTAATCAGCAGTAAGAAGCTCTGCCATTACAAAAAGCACTTTCAAAAAAAAAAAAGAAAGAAAGAAATTTAATTCAGATTTCTCTCCACTTATTTGACCAAGGAGTACATCCTGCCATGTAATAACTGATAACATTTTGTAAAATTTCTAGTCCCAAGAGTTCAGCTATAAAGAACTTCCTAATGGCTATGCAAGCATATGGAAAGCTCTTGGAAATTTGGGGGAGGTTGGCACCTCACCGATTTTTGCGCTCTCATGAATACTCCCATGCAGAAATATAATTTGCTTTCTCTAACTGATCTTTTTATCTGCAGAAATGTAAGTTGCTTGTGAGCCCTGTTGGCACTGATGGAGGGACTTAACTACCCCTTGCCTCTGCAAGACGAGCTCTTGCTGACTCCAAAAACATAATTTCTTTGGTGGTTATTAATTACTCTTTTGCATCTACATTTCAATTCAATCCATTTAAATTCAATGCCAAGGCTGTTTTCAGTTAACCCTCTCCTTCTACCTCCTCTTCTTGTTCCTTTCCTTCTCTCTTCATTTCCTACATTATCTTCCCCATTTCCTCTCCTCCTGTTGTTCTCTTCCCTTTCCTATTTCTCTTTCTCTGCCCTTTCTTGAGGATCAGGAAATGCCCTTGTCCAAGTGCTTTGCTGCATTGCGTGCTGGGGGCCGAGAGGAGCTTCTTGGTGTGAGGCTTCAGAAGGACATGGGGAGATCATGTTAATGAGAATTTCATTTCCTGCTGGGAAAAAGTGTACTTAGAGCAAAAATATCAAAGAGTGAGTTGCTGGACACTGTCATTCCAGGTAATTGTAAAAGATAATTTTTATTTTGAAAAAAACCATATGTGTTTCAATATGAGGAGAGTCGAATATTTTGTGACTATCAACTGGGATATCATGTCATGTCAGAGAAGTTGAGAAACATCATTTAAAATCATTTTTTATTTTAGGATAGAAAACTTGGATCCCACTTATGAAATTGGTGAAAAGCCCCCTCTAATCCATTATGGCAATAGCGCTGTATAGCACTGTCCTCCCGTTGTTCATTGATTTGCTCGAGCGGGCACCAGTAACATCTCCATAGTGAGACTTGTTGTTACTGTGTTTGGCATATTGAATACGTCACGGGTAGCTTGCCAGACTTTGCCGTGTGGGCGTGATACTCTCAGTAGCTTGTCAGGCTTTCTGAGAGGGGCAGAGGAATCGAATTCGGGTTGGCCCAGGTTGGCTGCGAGCAAGGCCCTACCCACTGTGCTATCGCTCCAGCCCCGTTATGGCAATACTAGATGGAAACGATCACTCTGGACAAGAACTGAGTGTTGAAAGCAGGTAAAGGGATATACATGATAACCTTTCAGCATCTGTATTGCAGACCATAAACACTAAAATGAGAGAGAAAGAGAAAGAGAGAGAGAGAAATAAGAGATGGGCCTGCCATAGAAGCTGGCAGGGGTTGGGGGGTGGCTTGAAGGTTTGGGAGGGAAACTGGGGACACTGATGCTGGGAAATTACACTGGTGGAGGGATGGGTGTTGGAACTTTGTATAGCTGAAACACAATCAGGAACAAGTTTGTAATGCTCTTTCTCATGGCGATTCAATTTAAAAAAAGAAAAGAAAAGCCCCCTCTATTTGAGATCACAGCAGATTGAATAATGGGGAAAGTAGCTGAACTTTTGATATAAAGACAGAAATCTGTTATTTATGTAATACAGTATCTGAATTTGTTATTCTGTAAAATGTCTGATATTTGTGATCGTATTTGTTTTGTATTCTTTGGGATTGCTCTAAAAGTAAGTTAACATGGGAATACAAATTACAGAGGGACAATGAGAAAGAATTTTGGGTACTTTAAGGGCCCAGTAAAGTAACTTTATATATCAATACCATAAACACTAAGACTATTCATAATCATAATTAAGCTATACTTAAGCTATAATTTTTTGAAAATGAGGCTGGGAGATTGTATAAGGGTTTAGGCATGCTGTTGATCCTGATTTGATCCTTGGCACTTCATATGGTCCCCCAAGTACCACCAGGGGTGATTCCTGAACTGAGTCAGGAGTAAGACTTGACCATAGCTGAGTGTGACAAAAACCTCCCCCAAATTTTAAAACAAAAAGAAAAAGTAAGTTAACATGAATGAAACTTGAAGATATTGTTCTGAGTAATGTAAGTCAGGAGGAGAAAGCCATATACTCTAATATGTCACTTTCCTGTGGAATCTAAAAACTAAAGCAGGCAAACTAATAGAACTCAACAATATAGAGAAAATATTGGAAGATGGCCAAAATGGGTAAAAAAGGGTGAAAAAATTTAAATTTCCCCTTATAAAGTCTGTGATTTAATGAAAAGCATGGCAACTATAGTTGGCAATATTTCATTGGCTATTTGGAACTTGTTAAAAGAATAAATATTTATCTTGTGTTTTGGGAGGAGGACTACACCTGATAGTGTTCAGGGCTTACTCCTGGTTCAGTGCTCAGGGATCACTTCTGGTGGACTCAGGGAAAAATACGGGGTGCCGGGGTGTAGAACCAGAGTCAGGCACATGCAAGGCAAGGGTGTTACCCACTGCAATATCCAGCCCCTAATGAATAAATCTTAAAATATTCAGAAAAAATACATGTGACTATGTATGGAGCCAGATGCTAACTAGATTTATTGTACTAATCATTTTCACAATGAACCATTATGTTTTACACCTAAATTGATTTTTATGTCAATTATTATTCAATAATATATTTTAAAGAGTAAGCTAATAAATGATATGAAGGTTTGCCAGTACTCAGAGGGCCACTTCTATTTGTACTCAGTGGGCCAATCCTGGTGGTGTGGTGCTCAAGGGACCATGAGGTGGAGTGGACAGAACCCAGGAATCCTACATGCAAATTATGCGATCCTGTCAGCTGTGCTATTTCTCTAGCCCAAGAACATCATGTTTTAAAAACAAATTTATGGAAATTGATTTTTGAAGATGTTTGGACCACACACAGCTGTGCTCAGAGCTTCGTCTTGGCTCTGTGTTCAGGGATCACTCCCTGTGGGGCTCAAGGAATCCTATGCAACGCCTATCTAGCATGAGTGAGCTGCGTGCAAGGCAAGTTCTTTTTGTACATTACTATCTCTCCAGTCCTGGAAACTGATTTTTATTTACAGACCATTGCAAGTCTGAAACTGTCTTTTATTGTCACTTTTTCATATAATCACCAATGAGATCTCAACCTCTGTCATCAAGAGCAGTCACATAGCTGGGGCTCTGCGTTTATCAACTCAAAGTTAAGAGACTAAAATGGAAAAAAAAGGGAGTCAACTTTTCCTTACAAACTTCAATAAGTTTACTGAATTTCTGAAACAGAAACGAGTTTCACCAACCCATGCAGTTACCTGAGTGACACATGTTAAAAGAAGCCTACTGGGTTGAACTGATAGTACAGGGGGTAGGGAATTTGCCTTGCACATGGCCAACCCAGGTTTGATCCTTGGTACCTCATAGGGTCCCCTGAGTCTGCCAGGAGTAATTCTTGAGTACAGAACCAGGAGTAATCCCTGAGTACCACTGCATGTGGCCCCAAAACTACAACAACAAAGAAGCGGCTTGTGAAACAAGGATAGAGGGACAATGAAGATCATGGGTTTCACTCACCCTCAAGTGAGTGTCTTACCTGCCCAACCAAATATTGGACAAGGATGGCAGGCATATCACTATTTATCAGAAGCAAAAAAAGGAAAAAAGTTAGAAAATATGGAACTGGAGCATAAATACAGTAGGTAAGGCCTTGCATGTGGCCAACCCAAGATTGATTCCCCAACATCCCATATGGTCCCCTGAACCCTGCCAAGATTGATTCCTGAGTACACAGCCAGGAATCAGCCCTGAACATCACTAGGTTTGGCCCCAAAACAAAACAGAGAAAGAAAATGTATACTTATTTAATCTACTCATCTCTTTTTTGTCTTGATGCTCAAAGGCTATTCACAGCTTTGTGCTTGGGGTTGCTCAGCCACACACAAGGCAAGCAACAACGCTTGCTATCTCACGAGTCTCTAGAAAATGTCATTTTAAGAGCTCTGATGACTGAGATGAATCAAACTATCACTATGGAAAATGTTGGCCATCAGAAACTGAGGGCTTAGGGCTGGAACGATAGCACAGTGGGTAGGGCATTTGCCTTGCACACTGCCAACCCGGGTTTTATTTCCAGCATCACATATGGTCCCTTGAGCACTGCCTGGAGTAATTCCTGAATGCATGAGCCAGGAGTAACCCCTGTGCATCGTCAGTGTGACCCAAAACGAAGAAGAAAGAAACTGAGAGTGTAGGAAGTGATGAGTACACATCCCAATTCTGGAACTAGCTGGTTCTGCGAAGCTAGGTGAGAAATGTAACATCAGTTTTACCATGTATAAAATGGGAAGAATAGAAGTAGTTTCTTCCCATTGCAAGAATATATTTAGGGGAGGAATGCAGAATCCTTAGCAGTGAGAAGTAAATATCCCAATATATCAATGAGTTGATGGAGATTAATTAACCAATGGAATGTTGCAGCTAGAAACATAGACATCAGGTTACTTTGGGATTGTTTATTTTTTTTATTTTTTTTGCTTTTTGGGTCACACCCGGAGATGCACAGGGGTTACTCCTGGCTCTGCACTCAGGAATTACTCCTGGTGGTACTCAGGGGACCATATGGGATGCTGGGGATCGAACCAGAGTCAGCTGCGTGCAAGGCAAACACCCTACCCGCTGTGCTATTGCTCCAGCCCCTTTGGGATTGTTTAGAATCAATGGGAATGTTCTGAATACAGGTCCAGGCATTTTCCCAGGTGAAAAGGAAGTTCTAGGTGCAAACATCCTAGAGGATAAGAGACCAGAATGATTGAATGACCCTGCTTCTACTGTGTCTGAAAACCTAGATTCACTTTGCATTTGCTTTGGGACCATACCCAGTGGTACTCAGGAACTCCTCTGAGCTCTGTGTTTTGGGGCTGTTCCCTGTGGTTCCAGGGATTGAACCAGGTTCGATCACATGCAAGACAAACACCCTAACACCTATATTACCTCTCTTGATTCACTTTGGACCTGGAATTCATTAATGGTTTGTGGTGGAAGCAAAAATCTCCTTGACTTTGATTATGAAATGTGTGTTTGCTTTCCTCCCCAAAAGTTCTTTGGATTTTATCTTATCTTTAAATCTGGGTCTTTTTGTAACCCATAGAAGGTTAGAAAGAGCTTCTCTAGTTTCTGCAAGAAGCAGTTACTTCCTTCCTAGAGAATTGATTTGGTAACTAGGCCCCATTCTTCCACTGCCCTCCTACTGTAGGCTGAATCCCAGATTTTGAATCTCCCTGATTATGTTTGTACTCTTTTTTTTTTTTGCTTTGCTTTTCGGGTCACACCCAGCGATGCACAGGGGTTACTCCTGGCTTATATACTCAGACATTACTCCTGGCGATGCTCAGGGGACCACACGGGATGCTGGGACTCGATCCTGGGTTGGCTGCATGCAAAGTAAACGACCTACTCATTGTGCTATCACTCCAGCCCCTATGTTTGTACTCTTGACATCAACCTTGCTCTCATCTCCAAGCTGTCTTCACACAAACCTTGGGGCCAGAGCAACAGTATTGTGAGTAGGGTGTTTACACATGGCCAACCTGGGTTTTATTCACCACATCCCATATGGTCCCCCCCAAGCATTATCAGGAGTGATTCCTGAGTTCAGAGTCAGGAGTAACCCCTGAGCACTGTAGGGTGTGGTCCCAAAACACCAATCAACATACAAAATCCATATAAAAACCTTTCTTGATACTGCAGCATCTTCTCCATTGGCTCCCGTGATTCTGGCCAGCTGCTCTCTGCTGCCCCCACTTGCTCAAACTAACAGGGAGTCTTTCTTGCATTCACTGCATTCACTACTGGGCAAAGCGTGGTTCTAGAACTCACTGCAGTGGTGGTTCACGACCTTGTAGTTGCAGTTTTATTTCCAGAGCTCCAGAAGAAGCCTTGGAAATGGACTCGGAAAAGGCACGATGCTTGATGTCTGAGGTTTTGTACTCAGAGTACAGATGCTTGAGATTTGGCACGCAGAAGACAATGCGTTTTATTTATTTTTATTTCTTTTGTTTATTTGGTTTGAGGACCACATCTCTTGGAGCTCAAGGCTTCCTCCTGTCTCTGATATCACTCCTGGCAGTGCTCAGGGGACTCTTTGTGGTACCAGGGATGGAACCCAAGTTCTGCTGCATACAAGGCAAGTACTCCCTGGCTCAAGGAACAATCCGTTTTCACAAAAGAGACTGATTCCTTTAGAAATGCCTTGGGGCAAGGGTTGTGTCTTACCCTACACACCTACCACTGTGTGAATGGAAAATGTGGAGGTGAGAAAAGAGAAGGGAATGGAAAACGTGGAGGTGAGAAAAGAGACGGGGATGGTCTGAGTCCAAGAAGAAGGGCAGTAGGGAAGCAGATCCAACAGGAATGAGAAGGTCAGGAGTGGGATGCAGCAACTGAAGACCAACTTTCAAGGCCAGAGAGCTAGTGCAGGGGCTAAAGCACTTGACTTGTATGTAACTGACCTAGGTTCCATCCCCAGTACTATGTGGGTCCCCCAGCACCACCAGGAGTTAACCCTGAGCACAGACCTGCGGGTTACCCCTGAGCATTACAAGGTACGATGCAAACACCCCTGTTACTCAAAAAAGATAAGTGCCACTTCTTCAAAGGTCCACTTGAACCTGGTCTAAGCATGTCATGATTAAGAGTGCTTCCTGCCTCATCCATTGACTTTACCTCCAGCAGCAAAGGGTAGGAGAGAGAACTTGGGCTTGGACAGGGCAGTAATGAGGCATCTGGCTCTAGCTGCTAAGCACCACAGAAAGTAGGGAGGAGAAAGGAAGGATTGGTGTTATCATGCAACAACTACCGACAATCAACTTTGGTCTTAGAGAGGACTGAAAACAACCCACTGGGTAGATGTGCAATAGTTTCTTTATTCATTTATCTGTTCAATGGATTACTATGGAGCTGTTAGGAAAAGTAAAGTCATGAAATCTGCCTGTAAATGGACGATATGGAAAGTATCATGCTAAGTGAAATGAGTCAGAAGGAGAGGGACAGACACAGAATGATGGCATTCATTTGTGGTATATAAAAATTATATAGTAGAAGACTAATATCCACGGCCATGAAAAACAGGGTTTAGGATGACTGGTCAATGCATGTATCTAACCGCACGTGTGTGAGGGGCTGAGGGTAGGTAAGATAGGGAAGAGATCGGTATAACAATAACAGATAGGAATGATCATGTTGGAGAAGAACTGAGTGTTAAAAGAACATAAAGGGATATTCTTGATAACCTTTCAGTATCAATGTTGCAAACCATAATGCCCAAAAGGAGAGAGAGAGAAAGAGAGAAGAAAAGTGCCTGCCATAGAGGCAGGCATGGGGTAGGGGGTGGGGAATGATGGGAGAGAACCTGGGGACACTGGTGCTGGGAAATATACACTGGTGGAGGAATGGGTGTTGGAATACTGTGTGACTTAAATCCAATCATGAACAGCTGTATAAGAGTCTATCTCACAGTGATTCAATAAAAAAAGGTTAAAAGGAACAACCCACCGGGTAGAGCCACAACATGCAAGGAGATAAAAAGAAAACTAAGCCAGAGAAAGAGTTAGTTAAAATCAGCCAAGGGCAACTAGCTAACTCCCTTAGCCATCTTGTCCTCCTTATTGGCATCCTCCTCCAACACCAGTGAAGCTGAAACGCAGAATGAAGGATTCCCCCAAGGGGCAGGAATGATAATACAGTCAGTAGGGTGCTTACCTTGCATGCGGTCTGCCCAGGTTCACTGCCTAGCATCCAATATGGTCCCCAAGCCGGCCAGGAGTGTTCACTGAACCTGAGTGCAGAGTCTGAAGTAAACTTAGAGCAAGCCAAGTGTGGCCCCAAAAACAAAACAAAAGAAAAAAGATACCCCAAGATCCTACAGCTATTTAACCATAAATCTGAGTAGATTAGAGTTCTCTCTCTCAGGAGAAGCCACACACCCTCCTTGTGTTAAATATGGCATGTGAAAGAGAAGAGAAATGCCTGGCTTTGCTTGGGTGCATCTTTAGTGGGTGTCAGATGTTATACTGGAGGTATATACATTTCCAGAGGAACTCTCAACTTTGAGAAAGAAAGGAAAACACAGAGCCAGAGACAGTATAGTGGGATTTGCCCTGTACACACTTGATCCATGTTCGATCCTCAGCACTCTATATGATACCCAGAGACTCATCAGCAGTGATACTTGAGCACAGAGCCTGAAATAATCTCTGAGCACTGCCAGGTGTGACTCCAAAATGAAAGAGAAAGGAAGAGAGGAAGAAAGAAAGAAAGAAAGAAAGAAAGAAAGAAAGAAAGAAAGGGAATAAATAAAGAGAGAGGGAGGGAGGGAGGGAGGGAGGGAGGGAGGGAGGGGAGGAGTGGGGAAGGGAGGGGAGCAGAGGAAAGGCAAGGGAAGGGGAGGGGAGGGAATGGGAGGAGAGGGGAAGGAAAGGGAGGGGAGGGGAGTGGAGGGAGAGAAAATGAAAGAAAACTGGAAGGAAGGAAGGAAGGAAGGAAGGAAGGAAGGAAGGAAGGAAGGAAGGAAGGAAGGAAAAACACCAGGGGCTAAAGAGCTATTGCTATTACAAGGGCTACATCACATTTCTCACACTTGGATGATCCCAGTTTGATCCCGGGCACCATATCTGGGCCCCCAAAGCACCCCTGAGAACAGTCCCTGAACACAAAGTTGGGGGTAACTCAGGACACCACCAGACGCAACCCCCCAAAACAAAATGAATCAGAGAACAGAAACACCCTGTGGAAGAGTTTCCAACGCAAGAGAGGGGAAAGCACCAGAAAGAAGGAATTAAAGAAAAAGAAACTCAGGCAGCTGAGCTGAAAGGCACAGGCTTTTGGAGAACTTCAAAGCTAAATATGATATTCTAGTGAGGAATTTATCTTAATGAACAAGACTCAATCAATGGAAAGTGACAGATGGGATAATTTAAAGTTCAAGTTCCCTTCTTCTGTTTCTTTTTTATGAAAGAGAACTAACTTTCTGATCATTTTTTTCCTCAGCTGTAATATTCTGCTGCATAAAGAAGATTGAACACTGAATACCACATTAATATGTTATTGGCATCTTTCTTTTTTCATATCCTACATGTTGATTGTAAAACCGTCCAGAGAGACTGATAGCTATAATATATTACAGTTTCTCAACTTCAAATTAATTTCATAACAGTGCAGTAGAGCCAGATATTCTCTGCTCCACGAAGTAACTCAAAATAGGTAATATTCTCTTTCCTTTGCTCTTTGGAAACCCCAGGTCTGGTTATTTTCTTTATTGGATAACCCATCTAGGCTTTACTTCCTTATGATCCATTACCTGCTTTGTAATTACCACCTTCTCACGGAAATGTCCAATTCTCAGGCAAGTAGATTGAATGTGTCTCTGCACACGACCCCAAGGTAAGTGGCACAAAGCTGCCTATGAACAGGGGAACTGTGTTGGGACCTGGGAAATCTATGTCTGCATGATTCCCACTTTCATAGATGGGTTTTAACTGGAGTCACTGGGTCCTCAGAGACACAGTGTAAGCCAATGACCACATGAAGGAACAATCTGGGTGATTTTTAAAGAGTGATAGCACAGCGGTAGGGCGTTTGCCTTGCGCACAGCCAGCCCAGCCGAGCAGGGTTCGATTCCTCCACTTCTCTCGGAGAGCCTGGCAAGCTACCGAGAGTATTCTATATGCCAAACACAGTAACAAGAAGTCTCACAATGGAGATGTTACTGGGCCCGCTCGAGCAAATCGATGAACAACGGGAGGACAGTGTTTGTGACAGTGACAAAAGCATTAGTTTAAACCTTCTGAAAATATGCCCTCCTGCTGCTCCCTAGCCCAAGCTCCCTACCTGATCAATGGAATTAAGGTCACTCTGCCTCCTGAGCACAGAGCCAGGAGTAGCTCTGAGCACCAACAGGTGTGTCCCAATGCACCGCCCCTCACCCAAAATCACTACACCTTCCTCTCCACCACTTGGACAAAGAAGTTGTAAAGAAGGAATTGGGGGAGGGAGGGATAGTACTGTGGCTAAGTCACTTATCTTGCACGCAGTTAACCTGAATTCAATTCCTAGCATCCCATAGAGTTCCCTGAACCTTTGCTAGGAATGATAGCAATGACTGAAAACATAGAATGGTAGCAATGACAGAACACATAGCCAGGTGTAAGCCCTGAGCACCACTGGGTGTAGTCCTAAACCTAAACTAAGGGGGCAGGAGGATTTAGCACTTTCTTTTCTCCTCTTTGACTCTCAGGATCCCTCCAACTGCCAAGGTCTGCACTGCACTGTAGCACTGTCCTCCCATTGTTCATCGATTTGCTCAAGCGGGCACCAGTAACATCTCCATTGTGAGACTTGTTGTTACTGTTTTTGACATATCGAATACGTCACTGGGAGCTTGCCAGGCTTTGCCGTGTGAGCGGGATACTCTTGGTAGCTTGCCCGGCTTTCTGAGAGGGATGGGGGAATCGAACCTGGGTCAGTCACATGCAAAGCAAATGGCCTACCTGCTGTGCTATTGCTGCCAAGGTCAGAGAATCAAAATTGGATCGCACTGTTGTCTCTGGAGCTCGTCTGTAGAAGCCACTCGTCCCATAGAGCTATTTAAATTCAACTTCCTTAAAATGACATCGAGAGACTGGAGAGACAGTACAGAGGGTAAGGCACTTGCCTTGCATGCGACTGACCTGGCTCCAATTCCTGGCATTGCATAAGGTTCCTTAATCCCCTCCAAGAGTGATCCTTAAGCAGAGAGTCAGAAGAAAGCCTTGATCACCAGCGGGTGTGGTTCCAAAATGAACCCCCCACCCCCGCAAATGACATTGAATTAAAAGGACTTATAGGACCAGAGAATTAGCACAGTGGGTTGGAGTGCATGCTTTAAATACAGGAGGCCCGGGTTCTATCCCTGAGTATCTTGTAAGTACTGTTGGTTGTTACCCCCAAACAAACAAAATTAATAAAATAAATGAATGAATAGAATAACTAATAATTGGGGCTGGAGTGATAGCACATCGAGTATGGCATTTGCCCTGCACATGGCCAACCCGGGTTCGATTCCCAGCATCCTATATGGTCCCCTGAGCACCACCAGGAGTAATTCCTGAGTGCAGAGCTAGGAGTAACCCCTGTGCATCGTCAGATGTGACCCGAAAAAAAGCAAAAAAAAAACTTATAAAAAAAATCTAGGGGCTGGAGCGATAGCACAGAGGGTAGGGCATTTGCCTTGCACGCGGCCGACCCGGGTTCGATTCCCAGCATCCCATATGGTCCCCTGAGCACCGCCAGGAGTAATTCCTGAGTGCAGAGCCAGGAGTGACCCCTGTGCATTGCTGGGTGTGACCCAAAAAGCAAAAAAATTGTCTAATAATTACATTGGATTTGATGTTCATTCCTCAATCACATCACATGAGCCATATTTCAAATGTTTAGGAGACACAGGTACCTGGTGGCTATGCTATCTGAGAGTACAGATGGAGACTATTTCCATCCTTGCAGAAAGTTCTCTTTGACAGCTCTGTTCTCGACCCCCCACAGACTTGTCTTTAAGGAGGAGCAGCATACTGATTAGTTGCTACGAGAAGGGAAGATATTTCAGGACAGAATTTACAGGGACAAATGTTAATTGTTTGGGTGCGATAAGAGGAAAGCATCTCTGAATGTCTGGTTTTCTAAAGCAGTCTCTATATTAGAAGTATCTCTGGAAATAATCTAGGGTATTATTTTTCAATGCCTAATATAATTATGTAAAAAATTAAAAAAAAACTTGCAGAGGGACTGGAGCGATACTACAGTGGGTAGGGTGCTTGCTTTGCACATGGCCAACCCAGGTTCCATGCTCAGCGTCTCATATGGTTCCTTGAACTCCACCAGGAGTAATTCCTGAGTGCAAAGCCTGGAATAGCCCTTGAGCCTCTCTGACTATGGCCCCAACCAAAATTACTTAATTAGGATGGAAACTTGCAGAGGGTGGAGCAATAGTACATCCCTATCAAATAGCTTGCCTTGCATGTGTCTGACTTACATTCTATCCCCAGCACCCCATATGGTCCCCTGAGTCAGAAGTGATCTCTGAGCACAGAGCCAGGTGTAAACCCCGAGCACCACTGGATGTGACCCCTCTGGTCCCAAAAGCAAACTCCCAAAATTGTATAGGCAAAGCAGTTACAATGGCCATAAAGGCATTGTTAATACTTTCCCCCATAGGGGCCAGGATGATAGTACAGCGGTTAGGGCACTTGCCTTGTACACAGTCAACCCAAATTCGACCCCTGGTATGCCATATGGTCCCCCGAGCACTTCCAGGAGTAATTCCTGAATGCAGAGCTAGGAATAACCCCCGAGCATGGCTGGGTATGGCCCCAGACCAAAGCAAACAAACCCAAAAAAACTTTCCCCCAAATAAAAAACATTTAATACAAAAAGATGCATGCATACGAAAACAACACTTTTCCCAGGCTTAAGGGACGAGTTAAAGTACTTGTCTTGCATGTAGGTGGTGGAGAATTTCAGCCCCAGTGCTGCCCACATGCATCAAGCTTGATTTTGACAGCTCTGTGACTTGGGTTTCAGTGCCACAACAGAGTTATGTGTGTGATCCCTGACCCATGGCAGTCAGGCTGTTATGTGTGTGATCACCACAGTAAACGTCTGCACCCTCCAACCGGCAGCCAAACTGAGAGATCATCTGAGCACAGCTGCAAGCAATGAGCTCCCAGCAAGCATGTGTGTCAACCACACAGGGTCCCCTCAATGAGACTACAACCAGAATGTGTTCGATCACTGAAACTAAAGGTGGGGACCCCTGCCTAGCTGAGCAACTGAGAGTTTGAGCACTGACCAAATGGACTCCCCACCCAGTCCAACAACCCCAAATGGGTGCAAGTCCAGCCAGCCACGTGCTCCTCATCACCGTCACCACCATGAGAAAGAAAGGATGGAAGGAAGTTTAAACAAACAAGTGAATAAGGAACTTGGAAGATAGGACAGCAAGTCAGGCACTGTTTCCAGCACCCTTTATGGTCCCTTGAACCCTGCCAGGTGTGATCCCTGAGCACAGAGACAGGAGTAGGGTTGGAGTGATAGTACAGAAGATAAGGTGCTTGCCTACCATGCAGTCAACCCTAAAATGATCTCTGACACCTCATAGGATCCCCTGAGTCCCTCCAGGAGTGATCCCTGAGCACACAGCAAGAAATAACCCCTGAGTACAGCTGGGTGTAGCCCCAACATACATCTCCAAGTCCCAAGGAATAAAGCTTCACCTATAGTCCAACGGAGAAAATACTTTTATTCAGGCAACGTGCTATTTGACTTTAGAATCTATGATTACAAGGTTGAAGAGAGAATACAACAGGTAAAGCACTTGCCTTGCATGCGGCCAACCTAGATTTGATCCCCAGTATTCTATGTGGTCCCCTGAGCCCAGTAAGACACTTGCCTTGCGTGCAGCCAACCTAGATTTGATCCCGGGCATCCCATATGGTCCCCCAAGTCTGCGACCAGTGATTCCTGAGTGCAGAGCCAGGATTAACCCCTGAGCACCACTAGGTGTGGACCGAAAAAAACCCAAAAAGGAAAGAAATAAGAAACTATGATTGCAATATCTGCAGCAATAGGGCAAGAAAGATAGGCATTTGCTTTACATACAACCCTGGCTCAATCCCTAGCACTTCCAGGAGTGATCTCTGAGCACCGCCAGGTACAACCCCTCCAAGAAAAAAAAACCTACAAAAACAATGTATATTGTAGCTGGAGAGACAGCAATACAGCAGGTAGGGGGCTTGCTTGCATGTGGTAACCTGGGTTTCATCCTCAGCATCTCTTCTGGTCCCCTGTACACAGCAGGAGTAATTCCTAAGTGCAGAGCCAGGATTTAGCCCTGAGCATCACCCAGTGTGGCCCAGAGACCAAAATACACACAAAAGCCATATATCATGATTAATAATAAAAATCCAAAACTTTCATCTGAGGTTTCTATTTGTTTTGTTGTTGATATTGTGGTGCTTGGGGGCTACTCCTAGCTAAGTTATTGAAGGTTTATCCCAGTGGTGAACTGGGAACCATGTGGTTATAGTGATCACACCCTGTCCTCCAGTATGCAAAATATGTGCATATGTGCTCAGACCGTTGAGTCTTAATATTTATTTGTTCAGCAACTATTTTGAAGCATCAGCTGTGTATCAGCCATTCTTCTAGGCCTTTGGAAATATATTAATAAACTACCAAAGATCCTTGAAAAAGTTGATATCTATGTTAGAAGGTACAGAGAGAAAACAAACAACAGGAGATCAGAGAGAGACCATAGAGATTAAGGCTTTGCATGTGGCTGGTCCTGTTTGGGTCCCCTCGAACTATATATGGGCCTCTGAGCACAGAGTCAGAGGAAGCCCTGATCAGAGCTGGGTGTAGCCCATCAACTCTCCCCCAAATAAAACAAAAAAACCCTCACCCCAAAGAGCAAGAGCAAATGCTGCAGAAGTTAAGCAGTACTCTAAGATGGCGCCCCAAGATTCCTAGAGCCTCGTGGTTACATTCTTGCCCTAGTCATTCAGTCAGACTAATCTAAGTACTGCTTGAACAAAATGTGTCAATTTAATTAAAGTCCCAAGTCACCGAATCTTATGACAGGGAGATTATCTAGATAGGCCCGACCTAATCAAATGGATTCTTTAAAAAGTAGAGCCATGTTCTTCCGCTGCTTGTACATGAGGAAATCAGTTTTGAAGGATGAGAGCAAAGATACAAGGGAAGTTCTCTGTTGCGGGCACTGTTGTGCCTTTCAGCCTTGTGAAGGAAACCTTGAGGAAGGCGAGAGGCCTTCAATTGATACCTGGGACCCCTGGTGCCTAGGGACTGCAAGAAAATCCAGGGCCAGAGAGATAGCATAGCCAGTAAGGTGCTTACGGCACAGGCAGGCAATGCCAGTTCAATCGCTGGCACTGTCTATAGTAGTCCAAACCCTGCCAGGAGTGCTCCTGAGCACAGAGTCAGGAGTAATCCCTGAACACTGCTGGGTGTGGCCCCAAAACAAAAACATAAAACCAAAAAGATGCAAGAGGCACAGTAGCCATACAACCATATGAAAATGAATTCTGCCAACTACCCAGAAACTTGGAAGAGAACACTGAGTCTCAGAAGCGACCCTACACCTGGTTGGCACCTTGATCCGTGCCCTGTTAAGCTCCCAGAAGAGACTCTAGCCACACTGTGCCTGGATTTTGGACAGACAGAAGTTGTGAGTTGCCATCCTGTGTCATTGTGAGCTCTGGAGTTTGTAGCAATTTGTTTCACAGCTATATAAAACCAATGCACTGTATGATATGATCTTTATAAACTACAAAGCAAAGCAAAACAAATCACCACTTGTATAAGCAAATAGTGGCCACTTTTGGCAGTTGATTAAGTGGAAAGGGGCATGAGAGAGCCTTCTGGGGTGATGTTAATGAGTCTTGATATGAATGCTAATTGCATGTGGGTATGGTTATGAAAATGCATCAAGCAGGATGCTTTCCTTTGTTCACTTTCCCATATACATATAATACTTCTGCTGTAGGCAGATAGGTAAGGGGATCCTCGCAATGTGCTTTTGGGAAATAATAAAACATAAAGGGATTTCCTAGCTCTAAAGTAGCCCAAAGGCATGAAGACCACATCCCTTAGACACGTACAAAACCTAAATAAACACTTTGTCTGTTTGGGAGGCACACCCAGGGATGCTCAGGGGTTACGCCTGGCTCTGCATTCAGGAATTACTCCTAGTGGTGCTCAGGGGACCATATGAGATGCCGGGGATCACACTAAGGTCAGCAGCATGCAATGAAAACGCTCTATTCACTGTACTATTGCTCTGGCCCCATGCTGAGAAGAGACACCACCCGGATGCAGAAATCCAAGGCCCCACCTAGAGAAGCATGGACTCCTCAGGAAAGGAGAAGTTACAGAAGAATCCACAAGATTGAGATCATCAGCAGTGCAAGGCTTTTCTGTGACAATAGGTAAAGGTAAAGGTAAAGGCCCTCCCGTTGATCGTCGATTTGCTCGAGCGGGCCCAGTAAGTCTCCATTGGAGACTTTGTTGTTACTGTGTCTGGCATATTGAATACTCTCGGTAGCTTGCCGGGCTCTCCAAGAGGGGCGGAGGAATCGAACTCGGGTCGGCCAAGTTGGCTGCGTACAAGGCAGACGCCCTACCCGCTGTGCGGGTAGGGCGTTCTGTGACAATGCCCAGATTAATTTTTATGCATGCAAAACTCCAGAAAACCCCATTTGGAAGAAATGTATAAAAGCTCCTTCTGAGAGAGAGAACAAAAGGGAATGCCCTGCCACAGAGGCAGGGTGGGATGGGGGGGATGGGGGTGGGTGGGAGGGATACTGGGATCCGTGGTGGTGGAAAATGGGCACTGGTGGAGGGATGGGTATTTGATCATTGTATAATTGAAACCCAAGCACGAAAATTTGTAAGTCTACAAATGTAACTCATGGTGTTTCACTAATAAAAATTTTTTTAAAAAGCTCCTTCTGAAATCCATTTGGGGTTTGCTCTTCAAGCCCATCTCTCTCCCTTACACATGCATCTTTCTTGCTCGTCTCTATTTCTTTGCTAGGTTATTTTCACTCTGGACAAGCTGTGTTCTCTCTTGAACAAGTATTTCCCCTTTCTCTCCTCTCACACCTTTCTAAGCAAGTTGTTTTTATCAATAAAAACTACCTGGGCTTAAGAGATAGTTCAGTGACTAGGACGCTTGCCTTGAACATGGCTGACCTGCATTCTATCCCTGGCATTGTATGGTCTCCCAAGCCCCACCAGGAATAATTCTTGAGTGCAGAGGCAGGAGTTACCGATGAGCATTACCTGATGTGGTCCCTAAATCAAAATAATAATAGTACAATAACTAACTGCCTTACTTCATTATTTCACCTCCTGAAATTCTTGTCTGTGAGGCAAAGACGATGATCCCGGAACACTTGTGCTGAAGTTAGAACTGACTTTCCAATCCTGCAAAGAGCAATTCCTCCCTCCAGACCGAGTCTTTGGCTTCCCAGAAAGTGGGTAACAGGGATCATCTTCCACACCAAGTAGAGCAAGTAGAATTCAGGCACTGTGTGATGGTTGCCTTGTGGGGCTGGGAGAAAGTGAGCATCCATGTATGTGCTTGTGGCAGACTTTCCTGGTCCTGACCCATGTCAGGCTTATCCCCGAGTGCTGGTCAAGGTGCGTTGAGCAAAGAGGTGGAAACGCTTGTTTCTCAAGACTACCTCCCTCCTCCCAACTTTACCAAGCCATGGGCAAATGTTGCTTTTTGAGTCCATAGCTGGCAGTGCTCAGAACTTACTTATGACTCTGTGCTCAGGGATCACTCCGAGCCTTGGGAAACTATAGATAGTACTGGGGATGGTACCCAGGACCATTGCATGCAAAGCAAGTACCCTGCTTACAGTACTATTTCTTAGACCCTGAGGTTTTTCCGTTGTTTTTTATGGGTTTGTTTTGGGTTTTTTTAATGAAGTAATATCATTTTTATTAAAAGGAGGTAAAAACATACCATAGGGAAAAGGCAGCTCAGATAGAGAAGGGAGCACCAAATAAAGGGTGTTGGGAGGATCCTCCCAGGATGGGAGAAGCATGCTGAAAGTAGTCTATAGACCAAACATGTTTGCCACTCAATGCCTCTTTTGCAAACCACAACACCCAAAAGGAGAGAGAGAGAACAAAAGGGTATGCCCTGCTACAGAGGCAGGGTGGGATGGGGGGAGTGGGGGTGGGAGGGATACTGGGATCCATGTTTTTGGGTTTTTATTGCCAGTCACTGTGGTGCTCAGAGATTTCTCCTGGTTCTGCACTCAAAAATTAGTCCTAGCAGAGCTCAAGGGATTTTGTTGGATGCTGGGGACTGAACCCAGGCAGTTGACTGCATGCAAGTGTCCTACCTGCTGTACTAGTTCTCTAGCCCATCTACCTCCAATTTCATGCTCAGGGTGTCATGCCCAGCAACATCATGATACCTGCATGCAAGCTTGTATTCTAGTCCTTTGTACTGTCCCTGTTCCCTGGTGATCTTTACCCCTTTTGGTTGAGAGGGGTGGACACTTAGCTGTGGGTGCCAGAAATTAAACCCAGAACTCCCACCTGCAAAGCATGTATTCAGCCCTCATTTTAATTAATTTTTTTTTAAATGAGCCACGTCTGGTGCAGCTCAGGTATTACTCCTGGCTTTGCACTCAGAAATTACTCCTGGCTGTACTCTGGGAACCATATGGGATGCTAAGGATTGAACCGGAGTGGCGAGGAATTGATCCCGGGTTGAGGGGCAGGGGATTGAACCCAGGTTGGAGGATTCAAACCCATATGGCTAGGATCGAACCTGGGTTGGCCGTATGGAAGGCAAACATCCTACCACTGCTTTGAAATTGATCGTTACTCCTTAACAGCTGGGGGGTTGGAGCGATAGCACAGTGGGTAGCACATTTGCCTTACACGCGGCCGACCAGGGTTCGATTCCCAGCATCCCATATGGGCCCCTGAGCACTGCCAGGAATAATTCCCGAGTGCAGAGCCAGGAGTAACCCCTGAGCATCGCTGGATGTGACACAAAAACAAAGAAACAAAACAAAAACAAAAACATAAAACCCTCCTTAACAGCTGGGTGGTGGTAACAGCTGAAGTGTTTCCTAGGTCAGTGCCTTCCCTGCAGGTGTCAGTCCAGCTCCAAGCACAGGTGGAAATGTGGGGGAGTGGGGCTGATATAGGAAAGAAGATGCTTCTTCCCAGATACTTGAATACTTCTCAAGGCTACCCAGGGGTGGGGGAGGGGAGCTACAGGCTTGGGATGACTCAGTCTCCCTCCTGAGAAACAGGCTCAGCCTAGCTTCTAGCCTCTAGTATATGGAATTCAGCTTGCTCTCAATCTGATCCCCAGAGTAGAGACTATATTAATAACCTTGGTGCAAGCGCCGTAGACATGGAAAGTGAAATCCAATCCCTGTCCAGGAGATTCCAATCCTCAAGACATAGGGTCCAGCCACGCAGCCAATTGCAAAAGACTTAGAATGCAAGCAGCTGACTCGAGCCTGGACTTGACTTGGAATTCATTGAATACCCCAGAGGGAGCCCAAGCCCTGAGCAGGGCCCTGACCCTGGGCCCCCAGCTCTGCAAAGGCTCTCAGGTTACAGAGATTAAGGAGCTGTCTGCAGCGCTGACCCCAAGCCTTTGAGACCTGCAGCCTTCTGAAAACGGAAGGGCAGGAGAGAAACCTGCTACAGCGAGCTGATTTCTTTCCCCCTCCCCACCCCCCACCGTATTTTATTTGTTTGTTTTCTTCAGGGCTATACCCTGTGGTGCTCAGGGCTCACTCCTGGGGGGAGGGGGCTTAGATCAGAGTACTGGAGAGAGAAGCTAGGTTGGCTACGTATAAAACAAGTGACTTACCTGCTGTACTATTTGCTCCAGCCCCACAAGCCCTGATTCTTGGGCTCTGGGAAAGTTCTTGTGTTCTTTTACATGAAGAAAGAGCTGAACATATTCCTTAGAGGCACTCCTGCCTTGTCATATCACATCTTTTTGGGAAGGATCCACTTAAGGGCATGGGGATCGCACAACTCAGTCTTCTTCAACTACTTTCAGCTCTTCTGTTTTTTTTTTCCATGTGTGTATTAGCCTTACGAACTCCAGCGGGTAGCAGAGCATAAAGGAAGTTGGGAGAATCAAATAACATCTTCAGAGTGATATTTGATGTCAGACCAATTCCCTCTCATTGTTTGATACAATCTGGCTCTCTTGGCACTCAAGTTTTTTGATAAAAACGAGGACGGAAGAAAAACATTTCCAGTGGATATGCAACATAAAATATTTCTGCTTAGGATGTCATGGTCTGAGCATCTAAGGCGGATGATGATAAATCACATCTGGCCCCTAGTTCCAGATTGCAGCCAACAAAGAAAGTGCCGGCCCGCTTTCTGAACCTGCAATTGTCCTGGCAGATTACTGTCGTCGTCACGGTGACAAGGTGTCTACCGCCACCACATCCTAGCTTCTCAGCTGGCACACGATTTGTTCTTGATCCGTGAGCCAGAAACGGTGCCTTGGGGAACTCAGGATCTGGCTCACTTCCCGAACGTGCGGGCACACCAAATGTCCGTTTCTGCTTTGACTCTCTACAAAACCGCTGGCAAGATCTGAAACTATGGAAACATGGAGAGTGAAATGCAGAGTGTCTTCTGTTTGACTTCCACTGCGGCTTGCCTACTCGGCCTATGACAAGCAGCTTTATTGAGTCGGTCTCAAACAGCAAGGTTTTGTTCTGCGACCAGGTTGTGGCTGGTGACACAGGCTGTACTGTGTTCACAAGGCCACACACGGCCTTGTGGATGAAACAGCCCACAATGTCATGCTCTTGGCGCCAGCCACGGAGGGTGGGATTTGTCATGGGGAGAGGGAGCTGGAACGCTGTCTAGACCCCCTCACCAACAAGGAAGAGACTGGCTGCCTGCAATATGCAAGAATGGGTGATCAAAAACCTTTCCCAGCAGCAAGAGTGCCTTTCTGGGATCAAGACAAAAAGGAGTTGGCATGTGGGTGGATTTTTTTTTCCAGGTCCATCCAGTGTTGGCTAGAAAATCTCTGGCTACTCCTGCCTGCTTAGAGTGTCCTCAGAATTTCACTGCCTTTTGGACCAGTGCCACAAATGAGCAAGTCACTCCCAACCCTTGGGCTCGTTCGTACATGTGAACTGAACTTCCTTCCCTACACAGATGACTGCTGAGAATATGGTCAGTGTCTTGGGTTGGAGACATAGTCCAGGGCTTGAGGCTCTTGCTTTGCATGCAGCCAATCAGAGTCCGAATTCCTAACAAGGCATATGGTCCCCTGAGTTGTGCCAGGATTCGCTCCTGAGCACAGGAGCCAGGAATAGCCCCTGAGCACAGAGTTGTGTGGCCCAAACACCCTTGCTCATCAAAACAAAAAAAGAAAAACAAGCCAGTCTCTGTTGAAGATATTCAAGTCCCAGTTACTAAATCCTCAGACAATGACTTTAGTAGCACCATTGTGAGACATAACAATTATCACAAATTGTCTTTTATTGATCTACTTTTTAGATAATTCATTTTGCCATTTCGTTGTAATAAGCAATATAAAGTAAATTATTTTGTGCCTGCTAAGGGGGCAGCTTCAGCAGGGGGAATTGGGCACGACGAACCTGGGGACGATGGTGGAGGGAAGGTCACACTGTTTGTGGGATTGGTATTGGAGCACTGAGTGCCTGAAAAGGCTGTGTCCTGAACAACTTGGTAAATTGTGGTGTTTAAATATATGACTATTTTAAAGAACAGCATTATAGAAAAACTGGAGAGATAGCTCAAGGGGCTGAGTATGTGCTTGTTTTCTAGATGACTGAGTTCAACCCCCAACACTGCATAGTCTCCTGAGCATGCTGGCTGTGATGAAAAAGGCAAAAATAATTTTTAAGAAATTTGGGGGTTGGGTTACCGGTGCTCAGGGCTTACTCCTGGCAGTACTTGGGAGAATATATGGGATGCTGGGAACCAAGGTCAAGTGCCTTCAACCTCACCAATACCCTTCTGTCACATAAAAACTGAGAATAATTGTAGCTGCTTTCCTGAATGGTTGGAAAGATCCCATCAGTATCTGGAAAATTGAAAATTAGTTCAGATCAAATACTATTGTTATAAAATACTATAGAAAGTATATTTTATTTTTTAATTTTAATTTTTTAATTTTTTTTAATTTTTGGGTCACACCCAGTGATACTCAGGGGTTACTCCTGGCTCTGCACTCAGGAATTACCCCTGGCAGTTCTCAGGGGACCATATGGGATGCTGGGAATCGAACCCGGGTCGGCTGCATGCAAGGAAAACACCCTACCCGTTGTACTATCACTCCAGCTCCAGAAAATATATTTTAAAAATGCCTGGTCTTGTTTTATTTGGGGGTTGTAGGCCACATCTGGTTGTGTTGAGGACACTCCTGGCTCTGTGCTCAGAGATCACTTCTGGCAGTGCTCAGGAAACCCTATACTGGGCTGAGGGTTGAGAATTGGGGTTAATAGCAAGCACCTTATTCACTGTACTATCTCTCCAGCCCAGGGAAAAAGATTCATGACGAAACCAAGGACTTAGTCTTCCCAAGTTTATGTATTGTATAGTAGATCGAGTTGCTTGTGATGTTTACAAAAAAGAAAGCTATAGAGGGCTGGAGCAATGGTAGAGTGATGGGGCACTGGCTTGGCATGAAGCTCACCTGGATTCAATCCCCAGCACTCCGTATGGTCCCCTGAACCCTGCCAGCAGTAATACCTAATAATAGTAATATTATTACTAGTATAATACCTGTACTAGTAATACCTAAGTACAGGGCCAGGACTAAGCATTGAGTTTAGCTAGATGTGGCCCCCAAATCAAAATAAATATGAAAATTAATTAAATAAAATGCAGATTCTGGGCCCCTCCTTTATCTCCTTCAGAGCCCTCAGAGCATATATATAAACACACACACACACACACACACACAAAACATAATCGCTCATCTGCCTAGAATGGGGACTCTGTGAGTACCATGATAGTGCATTCTTTTTCGTTTTGCATTTTTGGCCACACCTAGTGGTACTTAGGGCTAACTCCTGGCTCTGCACTCAGGAATCACTCCTGGTAGAATCTGAGGACCACATGGGGTGCAGGGGATTGAACCTAGGTGGGCCACGTGCAAGGCAAACACCCTACCCACTGTATTAACTCTCCAGCAATTCCCTCCGCCATGATCGTGCATTTTGGACAGAGCAGGTATACAATACAGCTCATGCTCAGACATCCTTGATTTCAATGAAAATCATTGGGACAGGGAGGTCCAGAGGAGTCCTTGAGTGATTCCAGGTTTCGAAATTAGGTTTGCATTCCAGTTCCAGCTCCAGTGCTTCTTAGCTTGCTTTGTAGCTATAACTCTGCACTCCAGCTTACTCACCTGTGAAAATCAGCACAACAGAAGCCACTGCCTCGGGGGGTTGCTGGCAAGGTTCATTTTTGGCAGGTAAATCACTTGACAGAGACTAGGTGTTCAGTACAGAGCTATTCTTGGCATTGGTTAATAAGCATGCTGGGACGCACCGACTGGAGATGTCATTGTGGCCAGCCATGCCTGCACTGAGCAGACCACGAGTGCTGGACTCCATGACAACCCAACTTAGGCCCTCTCAGCCACATGCTTCTCTCGTAGAGAAATTTAATATTGTCTTCTGCTTGGACTAACCCTTCTACCACATTATATCTCCTTATTTTTTGGTAAAAAATGGCCACAAAGGGGTATTTGCCAAGTATACTTGCCTCCACTGTTCCAATGTCATTTGGTGAAATGAAAACTTTGAAAAACTGGACAGAACCTGTGATTCCCTCTCCAGGTTATGCTGTGGAGCCTGGTTAAGTGTATTCATAGCTCAGAGACTCACTCTATTTGGTTAAAAGTTAATTGGGGGGGGGGTCGGAGCGATAGCACAGTGGGTAAGGCGTTTGTCTTGTACGAAGCCAACCAGGGTTCGATTCCTGGCGTCCCATATGGTCCCCCCAGCAGCACCAGGAGTGGTTCCTGAGTACAGAGCCAGGAGTGACCCCTGATCATCGCTGGGTGTGACCCAAAAGGCAAAAAAAAGTTAATTTGGGGTGGGGGCTAAGACATAGTACATACTTTAAAGGCACTTGCCTGGCTGAACTGGATTCCATCATGCAAGGCAAATGACCTGCATGCTGTACTATTGCTCCAGCTCCTCTTCTTCCATTCTTGCAGAGGTCTTCTAAAATGGATTCGTGCCCCTCTCCAATGTGATTGCCCAGCTCAGATGCCGCTCTGTTTAACGTTCATTGATTTAAAGAAGGCCTTTGATTCTGTTGAGACGGAAGCGGTCATTGAAGCCCTAGCCAATCAGGGCATTCAAGCCCAATACATCAAGATCCTCCGTGAGCTGTATTGCAGATTCACTACCAGGATCTCACCATTCTACAAAGAAGTGATCGTTGATGTCAGGAGAGGGGTTCGGCAGGGTGATACCATTTCACCGAAACTCTTCAGTGCCACCCTCGAGAACATCATGCGACGACTGGAATGGGAAGGAATGGGAGTGAAGATAGATGGTCGGCAACTACACCACCTCCGCTTTGCTGATGACATTGTTTTAATAACACCAAACATCAGCCAAGCGGCACAAATGCTGGCCGACTTTGACCGTGAGTGTGGAAAGGTAGGACTACAGCTGAATCTTATGAAGACAATGTTTATGAGAAACAGCCACGTTCCTGATGCCCCATTCGCTCTCAACGGAACGACCATCTCCGAATGCAACAGCTATGTGTACCTAGGTCAAGAGGTCAACGTGACAAATGACCTGGCACCCGAGCTGCGCAGGAGGAAGAGAGCGGCTTGGAACGCCTTCAAGAACGTCGAAGAATAGCTAAGAGGATGAAGAACCTCCGGCTCCGGGCACATCTCCTTGATTCCACTGTTCTTCCTGCATTAACATATGCCTCAGAGACCTGGGCCCTACGCAAACAGGATGAGAATGCTATTCAGGTCTCCCAAAGAAGAATTGAAAGAGCTATGCTTGGAATATCACGTTTCACTCAAATGAGAGAAAGAATCCGAAGTTCCGACATCCGTCGACGATCAAGAATCAGGGATGCTGTCTCATTTGCCAAGGTGTCAAAAATCAGATGGGCTGGTCACGTAATGAGATTTAAAGATGACCACTGGACTAGAGCTGTTACCGACTGGATTCCACGGGATGTCAAAAGACCGCGTGGCTGCCTACCTACCAGATGGTCAGACTTCTTCGTCAAGATCATGAACGATCGGTTTGAGGCTCTTCATGTTCCCAGAGCGAACAGATGCCACTGGGCTACACAAGCACGCGACAGGGACAAATGGAGATGTTACTGGCGCCCGCTCAAGCAAATCAACGACTAACAGGAAGTTAAGTGATTAAGTGATTAAGTGATGAATCACCATGCGGTACAGTTACAGACTTACAAACTTTCATGTTTATGTTTCAGTCATACAATGATCAAGTACCCATCCCTCCACCAGTGCCCATTCTCCACCACAAATGTTCCTAGTATCCCTCCCATTCCTCCTCCCCCCAACCCCCCCCCCCCCCGCATCTGTGACAGGCGCATTCCCATTTACTCTCTCTCTCCTTTAGGGTATTGTGGTCTGCAATGCAAGTATTGAATGACCATCATGATCGGTCTAGAGTCAACTTTAGGTACGCATCTCCCCTCCCGATTGGGCCCTCTAAACACCCCTTTACTTGGTGTTTCCTTCTTTATCTGTCTGCGCAGAGTTCTTGGTGAAACTATCAATCCCCGCTCATCAAGCAGTGGTAAGATCTGTGGGAGAGGGTAAGTAATAGGAGCTGAGGAAGAAATGAGATGGAGACGAAATCAGCCTGGGTTGTTATTAGGCCACTGGCCAGTCACCAATCCTTAAATATGATTATGTTCTTAATGTGAGACATGCCAAAGAGAGCTCAGATGAAGAATACTCAAGATGAAAGGCAAGATAATCAACATTTGCTTAAACTCTTCCTTCCCTGGACTCAGACAAAGTGCTCCAGGCAGATTATTTGAGTTAGCTCTCATGACAGTCTCATGAGGTGAAGGTAGTTCTCCTTGGCCCCAATTTCCTGGAGGATAAGACTGAGGCCGAGCAAGTTTATGATACAATTGCAGGTGATGCGCTTTCCAAACCTGTTCTTGCTCTGTATTACAGAAGCTCCTTTGAGATTGGGTTTATTTTTGACTCTACCCTCTAACGCAGCTTTTTAAAATGCTGAGTCGGAAAGAGTAGAAACTAAGGCCCAAAGGAGTAAAGTGACTATCAAAGGGGCAGAGCCCAGCCTGCTGTCTGTCATTGCTTGATCATAGCGAGAAAAACGATGATGCTTGAGAGGTAGCTGCAAAGGGGCAGTGTGTACTCTGCATGCAGGAGGCCAGAGTTCCATCCCCAGTATCACATGGCCCTCCAAGCCCCACCCTGTGCACAAACCTGGGAGTTGCCCCTGAGCATCATTAAAATTCAACCAACACTACATTTACAAAATGGAGTACTATGTAGCAGTTAGAAAAGATGAAGTCATGAAATTTACATACAAGTGGTACTACATGGAAAGTATCCTGTTAAGCGAAATGAGTCAGAAAGAGAGGGATAGACATAGAAAGATTGCATTCATCTGGGGAACATAAAGTAACAAAATAGGAGACTAACACCCAAGAGTGGCCGAGATTAGTACCAGGAACTTTGCTCCATGGCTTGGAAGCCATGCTAGGGGAAAAGGGAGCGCAGATAGCAAAGGGAGCACCAAATAAAGGGTGTTGGGAGGATCCTCCCAGGATGGGAGAAGCATGCTGAAAGTAGACTAGTGACCAAACATGATTGCCACTCAATGCCTCTTTTGCAAATCACAACACCCAGAAGGAGAGAGAGGGAAATTCCCCCCACAGAGGCAGGGTGGGATGGGGGCTGGGGGATGGGAGGGATACTGGGATCCGTGGTGGTGGGAAATGGGCACTGGTGGAGGGATGGGTATTTGATCATTGCATAATTGAAACCCAAGCACAAAATTTGTAAGTCTACAACTGTACCTCATGGTGTCTCACTAATAAAGAAAAAGACCCTGGAAAAAAATTAAACCAACATGCAAAAGCTATGTTCATTGCAACACTAGCCAAGATATGAAATAAAACAGTGTGCTTCAATTTAAAAAATGAATAAGGAAGTTGTGGTACACACACATGCACACATACAAACATGCATGCACACACACATGCATGCACATGCACACACAGAAAAGAATATTACTCAGCCATGAAATGGAATCCCATCATCTGAAATAGCATGGACAGACCTTGAAACAATGCCAAGTTAAAATAAAGTCAGACAGACCAGCTCACTTTTATGAACAATCATCTAAAAAGGAACTCCAGAAAAGAGAATAGACTTGTGGCTGTTAGTGGCAGAGAGGGTGAGAGACTGGGAGGAAAGCAGTCAGAAGGTACAATCTTTTCGTAAAAAGATAGACAAGTGGGGCTGGAGCGATAGCACAGAGTGTAGAACGTTTGCCTTGCACGTGGCCGACCTGAGTTCTGATTCCCAGCATCCCATATGGTTCCCCGAGCACTTCCAGGAGTAATTCCTGAGGGCAAAGCCAGGAGTAACCCCTGTGCATCGCCGGATGTGACCCAAAAAGCCAAAAAAAAAAAAAGATGAACAAGTTCTGGGAATGGAACATACCACAGGCTGACAGCAGCAAACTGTGGTATTATTACATTTGCTGTGACTTCCATGGGAAATTCTGAAAGTTCTGTTTCCTTTTCCCTTTTCTTCTTTCTGTTACTTAGAGGAGAAGAAGGGTGTCAGCTGGACCAATATATATATATATATATATATATATATATATATCAAACCATCCTGCTGTATGCCTTAAACGTACTTAGTCATCCCTGACAATTATTTCTCTGTAAAACTGGGGCAAAAAAAATCACTTGTATCACTCGTCATACCGTTGTTTATCAATTTGTTCGAACGGGTGCCAGTAACGTCTCCATTCGTCCCTGTCTCATGCTAGTATAGCCCAAATGGCATATAGGGGGCTCTTTCAGGGTCAGGGAAATGAGACCCGTTATTGTTACTGTTTTTGGCATATCTAATATGTCACAGATAGCTTGCCAGGCTCTGTTGTGCCGGGGGGATACTCTCGGAAGCTTGCTAGGCTCTCTGAGAGGAAGAAACGCCCAATATTTTTGGAAACAGGGGCAAAAAATATCTTGTTTTTTTTCTTTTTGGGTTACACCCAGCGATGCACAGGGGTACTCCTGGTTCATGCACTCAGGAATCACTCCTGGCCATGCTTGGAGATCATATGGGATGCTGGGAATCGAACCTGCGTCGGGCTGCGTGCAAGGCAAACACCCTACCCGCTGTGCTATCACTCCAGCCCCGGGGGCAAAAAAATATTCTTGATAAATCCCTTTATCAAAAAGACCCTGAGAAATAGCTGCTGTTCCGTTCACTGTCTAAGAAAGGTGGTGATGTCCCTGTTGGTGACATAGTGAAAATCTCTCATCAGGAAATGTTGGTCATTGGTCTGCACGCAGAGACTGTTATGATGGAGTCATATGTCTATGCCATGAACCCCATTATGAGTAATACCATGAATCCCGTTCCAAGCTTATCTTGCTTCTACAGTGCACATTCAGTTAGCGTACACCTTACCCTAGTGTTAGGTATCTTTAAAAATCCCCTCAAAGGGCTGGAGTGACAGTACAGCAGGTAGGATGCTTTCCTTGCACAGGGACAACCTGCGTTTGATCCCTGGCATTGCATATGGTCCACCAAGCACTGCCTGGAGTAATTCCTGAGCATAGAGGCAGGAGTGACCCCTGAGATCGCTGGGTGTGGTCCAAATCTCCCATCCTCAAAAAAATTCCCTCAGGCTCATATTTTGTAAAGCAAAACAACTAAAGCAGTGTTGTGTGTGCATGAGAGGTGGGATGGATGATTGTTGAGTCATCGCACATTCAATCACACATTCAATTGTATTTAAAATTAAAGCTTGAGGACTGGAGAGAGAGAGTGCAGTATATAGGATGTTTGTCTTGCATGCAGACAACCTGGGTTCCATTCCTGATAACCCATATAGTCTCCCAAGCACCACCATAACTAATTCCTGAGTGCAGAGCCAGAAGTAACCCCTGAGCACCTTCAGGTGTAGCCCCACAACAGAAATCAAAGCCCGAATTTCAGAGCAGCACCCTCATTAACTTTTCACTTGTGAGCGGTACATACAAAAAAATGAATTGGTTCCATCCTTTTCCTTTGATCTTTGTGACAAAAATCCCCCACTATTGAGTCTATGAATATTTTTTTTGGGGGGGGAAGGATTTGAGCCCAAATCCAGCAATGCTTACGTACTACTCTTGGCTCTGTGCTCAGCAATTTAATCCTGGCGGTGTTGTGTGGGAACCATATGGGATGCGAGAGATCAAACCCCAGTTGGGTGTTTCCAAGACAAGCACCCTACCCGCTGTGTACCTTCTCTCCAACTCCACATTTTTTTGTGGGAGGTACAACAGGTGATGCTCAGGGGTTACTCCTGGCATTTCACTCAGAAATCACAACTGGCAATGCTTGGGGGATCATATGGAATGCCAGGGAGATCAAACCCAGGTCAGCCATGTGCAAGGCAAGCACCTTACCCACTGTAGTATCGCTCTGGCCCCAGCTGTAGATTTTTGTTTTTTTAAGATCAGACACATGGGTCAGGTAGACAATACAGGTCTTATGATGCTTGCCTTGCATGGGGCTGTTCCTGGTTTAATCTGTGGCGCCACATGATCTCCCAAACTGAAAGAATGAATCCCAACCAGCATAGCCATAAATGGCCTACACCTGCCCTTCAATTAGAAATAGCTAGAAAGACAGAATTAGGGAGATTCTGCAGGATTAGGAACAGGCATATGTCCTTAGTGCTTTACCCTCTGTACAGAATGCCAGCATTTTTTTTCCCTTTATTTTATTTTATTTTATTTTAAAGTTGTAGATTTACAATTTTTTGTGCTTTGGATTCAATTATACAATGATCAGATACCCATCCCTCCACCAGTGCCCATTTTCCACCACCATGGATAATATCCCTCCCACCCCCATCCCCCCATCCCCCCTGTCTCTGTGGCAGGGCAATCCCCTGTGTTCTCTCTCTCCTTTTGGGTGTTGTGGTCTGCAAAAGAGGCATTGAGTGGCAAACATGTTCAGTCCATAGTCTACTTTCGACATGCATCCCCCCTCCTGGGAGGATCCTCCAAACATCCTTTATTTGGTGCTCCCTTCTCTATCTGAACTGCCCTTTCCTCTAGGATACCCGGCTGGCCTCTAAGTTATGGAGTAATCCTCCTGGTGCTGATCTCAGCTATTCTTGGGTATTAATCTCATACTTTGTTACTTTATATCCCCCAGATGAATGCAATCTTTCTATGTCTATCCCTCTCTTTCTGACTCATTTCGCTTAGCATGATACTTTCCATGTTGTACCACTTGTACATAAATTTCATGACTTCATCTTTTCTAACAGCTACATAGTACTCCATTGTGTAGATGTACCAAAGTTTCTTTAACCAGTCATCTGTTCTTGGGCATTCAGGTTTCTTCCAGTTTCTGGCTATTGTAAAGAGTGCTGCAATGAACAAACAAGTGCAGATGTCACTTCGACGATACATTTTTGCCTCTCTGGGATATATTCCCAGGAGTGGTATTGCTGGGTCAAATGGGAGCTCAATTTCTAATTTTTTGAGAATCGTCCATACTGTTTTCCAGAAGGGAATGCCAGCATTTTAAGGACCTTGTTTTCATGCTATGTATTTCGTGGCGGGGGAGAAGCCTTTACCTGGCAGTGCTCAGGGGCTATTTCTGACTCTGCTCAGGGATCACTCCTGGAGGGGCTCGGGGGATCCTCTGTGTGCTGGGGATGCAACTGGGATCTTTTATGTGCGGGACAAGTGTCTTCCCCACTGTGCTCTCTCTCCTGCCCCTTGTTCTAGCTTGATGTCTGCACAGGAGTTGCCACTACCACTCCTAACGCAGACGACAGAACAACCCCAACTGCTGATTGCCAGGCGGGGTGCAGCAATATAGGCAAACCCCCGCAGCTTGGAGAACTAGAGATCTCTGCATCCCTTAGATGGAGTCCCAGGGCCCTGCAGTTCTTTGACTTTGAAGGAAGAGGAAAAAGGGCAGGGCTTAGAATGATTGAGCAGGAAAGGGGTAAATAGGGCAACTGAATCCCAGCAGGAGAAACTGGCTGCTTCAGTGTCGGGCAGAGTATCCATAGCAGTGGAAGAAAGAGCACCGGGCTCTCTGAGGTACCTGGTCAGTGGTGTCTCATCCTGCTAGCCTCTCAGACTGACTTATAGCCAGCTAACGTAAGCCCAGCAGGACACAGCTGAGTATGCCAGCCAGGCTTATCTGCGTGCTCTCAACATGATCAACCTCTGTGGAAACCCTGGAAGCAGAGTTCTGGAAACATCATGAATGGTAAAGCTTGGAGACACCTGTGAGTCTTGCGCAGATTTGGTACCCACTCCCAAATGAGGCTCCATGTAGCACCTGGCTAGGTAGAAGTAATAAGGGAATGAAAAATTGGACATCTGACCATTTCATCGGCTCTTTGGCCTGTTCCCAAACCTCTAAAAGGGGGCACTGTACCACTGTAGCACTGTGCTCCTGTTGTTCATCAATTTGCTCAAACAGGCACCAGTAATGTCTCCATTGTGAGACTTGTTGTTACTGTTTTTTTGGCCTATTGAATACGCCACGGGGAGCTTGCCAGGCTCTGCCATGCAGGTGGGATACTCTTTTTTTCTTTCTTTCTTTTTCTTAAATTTTTATTAGTAAAACACCATGAGGTACAGTTGTAGACTTACAAATTTTTGTGCTTGGGTTTCAATTATACAATGATGGAATACCCATTCTTCCACCAGTGCCCATTCTCCACCACCACCAGTCCCAGTATCCCTCCCACTCCCATCCCCCCATCCCACCCTATCTCTGTGGCAGGGCATTCCTTTTTGTTATCTCTCTCCTTTTGAGTGCTGTGGTTTTCAAAAGAGACATTGAGCAGTAATCTTGTTCGGTCTATAGTCTACTCTCATCACACATTTCCCATCCTGAGAGGAACCTCCCAACACCCTTTATTTGGTGCTCCCTTCTCTATCTGAGCTGCCTTTTCGCCTAGCTTGTGCGGCTGTCTTCAAAGCCATGGAGTAATCCTCCTGGTACTTATCTCGGGTATTCTTGGGTGTTAGTCTCCTATTTTGTTACTTTATGTTCCCCAGATGAATGCAATCTTTCTATGTCTGTCCCTTTCTTTCTGGCTCATTTCGCTTAACATGATACTTTCCATGTAGTACCACTTGTATGTAAATTTCATGACTTCATCTTTTCTAACAGCTTCATAGTACTCCATTGTGTAGATGTACCAACGTTTTTTTTAACCAGTCATCTGTTCTCGGGCACTCGGGTTTTTTCCAGATTCTAGCTGCAATGAACATTGCAGAGTGCTGCAATGAACAAACAAGTGCAGATGTCAATTCGACTATACTTTTTTGCCTCTCTGGGATATATTCCCAGGAGTGGTATTGCTGGGTCAAATGGGAGCTCAATTTCTAATTTTTTGAGGATCGTCCATACTGTTTTCCAAAAGGGCTGAATCAGTCGGCATTCGCAGGTGGGATACTCTTGGTAGCTTGCCGGGATCTCCCAGAGGGACGGAGGAATCGAAACTGGTCGGCCGTGTGCATGGCAAATGCTTTATCTGCTGTGCTATCGCTCCAAGGGGGCAGGTTTCTAAAATTTCAGGGACTTTGTTATTCAGTTTCTGAGGTGAAACAACCTCTGGGAGAGAAGCAGGAGCAATCAGGCTTACAGAAGGCCTGGTAACTTCCTCCTGAGTCCCAGAGACCCCAGTTCTTGAACTCAGGTAAAAGGGATTCCTTGGGCCTAGATATAATACACAGAGTTAAGGTGTTTGTCTTGAACCCGTCCAACCCATGTTCGATCTCTCAAGCACTGCCAGGAGGGACCCCTGAGCACAAACCAGGAGTGAGATCTGAACACAGCTAAGTGTGACCCAGAAACAGAAAGGAAGGAGAAAGAAAGGAAAAGAAAAGGGAGCCTCCTCACCCTAGGAGGGTTTGGGGGCTGGCAGCGGAGGGAGCACACCCATAAATGCTCAGGGCTTATTCCTGGCTCTGCATTTAGGATGGACTTGGTGGGGGGCTTATGGGGTGCTGGAAATTAAATCTGGGTAGTCCAGTTTAGCAAGGTAAACTCCTTACCCGCTGTACTATTTCTCTGGCCACAGTAGGGTTATTTTGAGACTCAGGGAAACCCCTGTTTCCCCCTTCCACCACACACAGATTAATTTCTTCAATTTTTTTTCCTTTTTGGGGGGTCACATCCGGCAATACACAGGGGTTACATCCTGGCTTTACACGCAGGAATTACTCCTGGTGGTGCTCGGGGACCATATGGAATGCTGAGAATCGAACCCGAGTTGGCCGAGTGCAAGGCAAATGCCCTACCCGCTGTACTATCGCTCCAGCCCCAATTTCTTCAATCTTAAGGCAAATTAGTATACACTATCTACCATGAGAGATTCATTTCTTTGTTACGTACAACATGAGGTGGGTGGGAAAAGGCTTGTGAGTGCAAATACCAACTAGTGCAATGGTTTTTCAACCATTTCACATCTTTGAACTGGCATTATGTGTACACTGGACTTTGGACCAGTAATCAATTATTTCATTTTGTATGGGGTGTGGGGGGGCATGCCTGGCAGTGCAGTGCTCAGGGCTTACTCCTGGCTCTGCATTTAGGGGGATTACTCCTGGTGAGGCTTGGGGGATCACATTGGGGTGCCTGGGATTGAACCCAGGTTGACCATGTGCAAGGCAACCTTCTGACCCATTGTACTAACATTCTGACCCTGGACCGTAATTTATAAGCAATGTGGTAGACCTATTAGTATTTAATGTCACACCCCATCATGTTCAGGGATTCTTTCTGGCTCTGTGCTCAGGAGTGACCCCTGGTGGTGGTGGGGGAAGGGACCACCATATGTGGTGCAAAGAATTTGATGCTCTGTAGCTGCAATGCGAGGCAAGCGCCTTAACCCCATGTTAAGCTCTCCACCCTCCACAGCCTATATATGTATATATTTTTTAATAGGGCTGTATCCAGAGCTCTCAGCCTGGTGGTCTATGCATGGTGGCTCAGTGTTCCTGGCACTGCCAGTGATTGAACTCAGGGCCTCGTGCATGCCAACCATGAGCGCTACCATTTCAGTCACCTCCCAGGCCTGGTTTTTTACCTCCGCCCACCCTTTTATTTCTGGTATTTTCTTTCAAAAAGTTCTTATTGGGCTGGATAGATGCCTTGAAGAACTAGATCACATGCTTTGCATAGGGGAGGTCTGGGTTGAACACTGAGACAAGAGTAGCCCCTGAGTACCACTGAGTGTGGCCCCCAAATTACTTGATCACTTGACTTCCTGTTAATCATCGATGCTCGAGCGGGCCCCAGTAACGTCTCCATCCGTCCCTGTCACGTGCTAGTGTAGCCCAATGGCGTCTGTTCGTTTTAGGAACACAAAGAGCCTCAAACTGATCATTTAGGGTCTTGAGGAAGAAGTCTGACCATCTTGTAGGTGGGCGGCCACGTGGTCTTTTGACGTCCTGTGGAATCCAGTTGGTAACGGCTCTAGTCCAGCGGTCGTCTCCAAACCTCATTACATGTCCAGCCCATCTGATTTTCGACGCCTTGGCAAACGAGACAGCGTCCCTGATTCTTGACCATCGACAGAGGTCGGAACTCCGGATTCTTTCTCTCATTTGAGTGAAATGTGATACTCCAAGCATAGCTCTTTCGATTCCTCTTTGGGAGACCCGAATATGAACAGTGGAATCGAAGCAATGTGCCCAGAGCTGGAGGTTCTTTGTTCTCTTAGCTATTTCTTCGACGTTCTTGAAGCCGTTCCAAGCCGCTCTCTTCCTTCTGCGCAACTCAGGTGCCAGGTCATTTGTCATGTTGACTTCTCGACCTAGGTACACATAGCTGTTGCATTAGGAGATGGTCGTTCTGTTGAGAGTGAATGGAAAGTCAGGAACGAGACTATTTCTCATAAACATTGTCTTCGTGAGATTCAGCTGTAGTCCGAGCTTTTCATACTCACGGTCAAAGTCGGCCAGCATTTGTGCCGTTTGGCTAATGTTTGGTGTTATTAGAACGATGTCATCAGCAAAGTAGAGGTGGTGTAGTTGCCGAACCGTCTACCTTCACTCCCATTCCTTCCCATTCTTCACTCCCATTCCTTCCCATTCCAGTCGTCGCAAAATGTCCTAAATTATTACTGCAGTAACATGGCTTACAGGAGTGTTCATATTTATACATTATGTATGCAGTATGGATGTGCACACACACCAGAAAAGTGCCAATATCCTTTATAATCCCATCCCCCTGTGGATCAATGTGGTCTATTGAACAGGTCTCTTTCAATGGGTTCAAACTGCAGTGGTAGTTGAAAGCCACTGCGGCGAGCTGTTGTAGATAATCACATTCCTCTGTTAGGGACATATTAGATCTCCCACACTGAACTTTAGAGCCCCAAACTGTTCTTTTGATTTAGCAAGTGTGTGTGTGTGTGTGTGTGTGTGTGTGTGTGTGAATGCATGCATACCCCTTTTCACAACCTAAATGAGTGAATCCTGATTTTTCTCTGTCCAAATTGCCATT